>NC_071353.1:75194492-75354492 GCF_943734655.1 Sabethes cyaneus
AACCCAAAAGTTATAAAACTAAATAAGGTGTTCATCAAATAACATAAATGACGGTTACAAGTATTTACGCATCCAAGGAAAGAAAATAGAATTATTCTACGCAATACGTTGTGAATTTTACTGGCAAATAAGGATTTTGAGGAATACGGAACGGATATTTAAAAATATAGTCAAGTTAATTATAGATGTTCCTGAGAAATTAAATAATGATTATTGTGGCAGTAGAAAGGCTAGGTCACGCCGCTAGGTGGATTAATTCGGGTTTTTTTTTATTTTTCACATACGTGAATTTTGAAGAATTATTACGTGCAATATTAACTATTCTACGTGTATTGTAAGCAGATTATATAACATTTAAATGTCATTTTGAATATAATATTGAAATTTTGATTCAAATTAAAATATAAGGCTATATAGAGAAAAACAAAATATATTTCGCAATTATTTTGAACAGAATTAAGTTATTTTACTTGCATGACTGAATGGTTCAAATTTGTTTTAAATCCAACTGAAATCTGTTACAAAAATGCCCTCCAAATATAAATATGTATTTAGAAACAAAAGGTGTACAGTTGTTATATTTGATTTAATAATCATTATAATTATTCTTAACTCTAAACATGATGGTTTCTCCAATTCGATGCAAGGATACAGGTTGACTGTCGAACATTTTAATATCGATTATATCTACTGAACTAATCGGATTCAAAGCCTCGTATGCCAAAAAATGGTCATTGTATTCACCTACCCTCCATAATTGCACTATCGAATATAACGTATTGTTAAACAACATTAATTCCAAAATCTCATATAAAAACGTAACATTGTACATAAACATTGTCAAGAAATATCCAGTTCGATATACATAATTGTCCTGGTTTTGTTGTTTTATTCGTCAAGCATTTGTAGACTACATACAATAATATTATTACAATGTTTACTTATATACTATACATTATTCCTATGGCTAAGTCGTAGTTTAATTTGGATTCTGGACATAGTGATGTCAATTCTTTCGCAATTTTGATTATAAAGGCGCATCATGTTATTGACTGGTCCATTTTTCGCATAATTGGTTTTATATGATTTTTCCATAAATATTTTTCTAGTTCTAAGGTTACGACTCGGCGCATAAAAGTTTAATTGAGCAAGCAAATCTGCGGACTGGATGCGTTGAGAAATAATGTCATTGATAAAGTAAAGCATTGCTTGTTCGCGACGTTCTTTAAGTGTTTGTATATGGATAAGCATGCAGCGCGCTTCATAAGATGGTAATGGAAATACTGTCCAGTTAAGTTTTCGAAGCGCGTATAGTAGAAATTGTTTCTGAACAGATTCAATGCGTCCTTCGTGTAACGCAGTCTGTGGGTGCCATACAATATTGCAATATTCCAGAATAGGTCTTACATATGTAATGTATAAAAGTTTTATTGTGTATGGGTCTTTGAAATTATGACTGAAGCGTTTGATAAAGCCCAGCATTCTATTTGCTTTGTTAATAATGGTATTGTAATGTTCTGTAAATGTTAGTTTTGAGTCTAAGATTACTCCTAGATCCCTAACAATTTTACATTTTGGTACAATATTGTTTCCTAAGTATATGTCAATAGAGGGAGTTTGAATTTTCCTGCTAAATGCTATTGAATTACATTTTTTTACATTGAGGTTTAGTAAAGATTTGTTGCACCAAGTGTTGAATACATTGACTTCATTCTGAAATACTGCGACGTCATGGGCATTTTTTATTTCCATATATATTTTCATGTCGTCTGCATATACAAGTACTTTTGAGTGGTTAAGTATGTAGGAAATGTCATTTACGTGCAAAATGAAAAGAAGTGGCCCTAAGTGGGAACCTTGGGGAACCCCAGAGGTGACTTGAATAGGGTCCGAGAGGGCATTTTGAAAGCGAACAATTTGTTTACGTTCCGTTAAATATGATTGAAGCCATTTCAAGAGCCTCGGTTCTATTCCAATTTTGCCTAATTTGAAGATTAATAATGGTATGTCTATTCTGTCAAATGCCTTACTAAAGTCCGTGTAAATAGCTTCTACGTGGTTGCCACTGTCCATTGCATTAAGAGTAAAAGCTACAAATTCCAGAAGATTTGAGGCAGTAGAGCGGCCTTTAAAAAAGCCGTGTTGCTGACTTGTAATTTTGTGTTTTACTTGTTGAAAAATTTTTTCATTTATAATTGATTTAAATAGTTTAGGAATGCAAGAGATAATGGCAATTCCACGGTAGTTTCGGATGTCTGATTTTGTTCCTGATTTGAAGATAGGGACTAAATACGAAGATTTCCATATTTTCGGGAATTTTCCATTTTTCAGAGACATGTTAAATAGGCGTTGTAATGGTGTAGCAAGTTCTTCGGCCAGGTTTTTGAGAAATATGGGTGCTATTCCGTCAGGCCCCGGCCCTTTTGACGCATTTGTATGGGAGCCCCCCCTCTTAGAAAGGTAAGGGGTCCTAATTCATCATAGAAAAAATGGTTGCCTCCAAAAACACCCACATGCCAAATATGGTTCCATTTGCTTGATTAGTTCTCGAATTATGAGGAAATTTGTATTTCATTTGTGTAGAAGCACCCCCTCTTAAAGTTGGGAGGGGTCCTAATTCACCATAGAAAATATTTTTGCCTCCAGAAACCTCCACATGCCAAATTTGGTTCTATTTGCTTGATTAGTTCTCGAGTTATAAGGAAATTTGAATTTCATTTGTATAGGAGCCCCCCTCCTAAAGTGGGTAGGGGTCCCAATTCATCATAGAAAAAATTTTTGTCTCCAAAAACACCCACATGCCAAATTTGGTTCCATTTGCTTGATTAGTTCTCGAGTTATGAGGAAATTTGTATTTCGTTTGTATAGGAGCCCCCCCTCTTAAAGTGGGGAGGGGTTCTAATTCACCATAGAAAATATTCATGCCCTAGAAAACTTTCACATGCCAAATTTGGTTCCATTTGCTTGGAAATTTGCATTTCATTTGTATAGGAGCCCCCCTACTTAAAGGGGGGAGGGGTCCCTATTCATCATAGAAAAAACATTGTCTCCAAAAACACCCACGTGCCAAATTTGGTTCCATTTGCTTGATTAGTTCTCGAGTTATGAGGAAATTTGTATTTCGTTTGTATAGGAGCCCCCCCTCTTAAAGTGGGGAGGGGTCCTTATTCACCATAGAAAATATTCTTGCCCTCGAAAACTTTCACATGCCAAATTTTGTTCCATTTGCTTGATTAGTTCTTCAGTTATGAGGAAATTTGCATTTCATGTGTATAGGATCCCCCCTCCTAAAACGGGGAGGGGATTCAGTTCATCATAGAAAAAAAAATTGTCTCCAAAAACACCCACATGCCAAATTTGGTTCCATTTGCTTAATTACTTCTCGAGTTATGAGGAAAATTGTGTTTCTTTGGTACAGGAGCCCCCCCCTCTTAAAGTGGGGAGGGGTCCTAATTTACTATAGAAAATATTCTTGCCCTCGAAAACCTTCACATGCCAAATTTGGTTCCATTTGCTTGATTAGTTCTCGAGTTATGAGGAAATTTGTATGGAAGCCCCCCCTTTTAAAGAGGAGAGGAGTTATAATTCCCCTTATAAAGAGGGGAGGGATCTCAATTTACCATAGAATAAATTCTTGTCACTGAAAACACCCACATGCCAAATTTTGTTCTATTTGCTTGATTAGTTGTCGAGTTATGCAGAAATTTGTGTTTCATTTGTATGGGAGCCCCCCCTTTTAGTGGGGGGAGGGGTTTTTAACCATCACTAAAACCTTTCCTGGCCCCAAAAAACCTCTACATGCATATTTTCATGCCGATTGGTTCAGTAGTTTTCGATTCTATAAGGAACATACGGACAGACAGACAGACAGACAGACAGACAGACAGACAGACAGACAGACAGACAGACAGACAGAAATCCTTCTTTATAGGTATAGATTCGTCTAAGTTCATCGTTAATGCATAATTTGCCAATTTCTCTGCGACTGTCGTTTAATTGTTTTAGAGTAAAATATTTCTTAGTATAAATACAATGATTTAGTATTTTTGTAAGGTCATACTTACAAATCCCTGAACTAAAGAAATCGTGCATAGGATCTACGTATTTATTCTCTACTACGTGAAACGAAGGTAAACTATTGAACACTGAATTTCCAGCGATTCCAGTTTCACTCAATGAATTCATTGCAACATCTTCGTCGTAATCTTGTTTTCGTCGTAGACAATCAGCATGTTCCAATATGTCTCCTTTGAGCAACTCTTTTGGTCTTCTGCAAAACCTGCAATAAAATGTTGCATTGAAACCACTTGCAAGAGATAGCATAGTGTATATGCCTAAGTTATCTCCTGTTAGTAAGCAAAGAACAAATCTAACTGTCCTATTCCTACCATCGATAATAAAATTAATGCCGTCTACTTCAAGCTCCTCGAATTTACAAATCAACGGTAACATTAATCTATTAATGTCTTCGTTTTTTATGTCTAACTTCTTCACCATTCCTGCTACAAATATGTTTTTTAATTTTGATGCAAATTCATTAGGAAGTGTCGGAAAACTATAGTATAGACCGCAAATGGCATGTCTATTGCTATGTGAGCTCTGAGAGTCATTCACCTCGAACTCATCAGCGTATAACCAAATTGGAATAACAAGATCGTTTTGGTATTTATTCTGTATATTTTTCCAAATGTTTCCATTTAAATAACTTTTTATGGCAGTGCTTTCCTCTAATTTATGTGCGTTGGTTAGTATTATTTTCAGTGCTTTATTGCAGTTTAGGAAACTTTCGATTTGATATTTAATTGGCATTACAACAATAAAATTTTTTTCTCTTCAAATGAATCGGCTTCAAAAGTCAATGGTTCTGATACAATTTTCTCTTCATTGTAAACAGTTATTATCTGAGGAAGTTCAAGTTTATCTGAATTTTTCAAATACTGAAAAAATTTATAATCAGTACTGATTGGTTCAAACATATTTTTCATCTGAGCTATATAGCTTTTAAAATTAAACTTATCCTGTAAACTACGGTCCGCACAATCTATATTTTCTAAGCCACTCGCCAAGCTACATACCATGTGAGCAACTTCACTTTGAATTTGATGAATGTCTTTACGAACAATGCTATTGTTCGCATACAATTCTAATGTGAATTGTACAGCAGACACATTCCAAGCGCATCTATCCCATGAGAGCAAATTTTGAAAGTAGTAATATTAAAAATATTTGTATGTAGTATGTTCAAACATACTATAAAGCTTACAAAAATCCTGAATTGTCATATTGTTTATTGACAATTCATGCTAAAATGCACCTTACAAGTGGGAGGTTAACAATATAGATTTTTTCATCATTTAGGCAAGGCTGCAATTAATTCTCTGTCAATAGTTTTAAGCCAAAATAATTAAAAACTGTATATCGTCAAAACATGTTTCATTACTAGGGTAACATTTTGTTCATACAGAGTTTTTTGAAAAATGAAAGCATTTTCCAGATAAGCGGCCTTTAAAAACAGGTACTTTTATAATGGTGTCCCGTAACGAAAATTTTGCATTTATTTCCATATACCAGAGAATTTAAATCCGAATTTTTTGAAACTGGATTTTCTTTAATCATATATGTACAATCAAAATCGCACTGTGCTTGACTTTTGATAAGCATTTCTATGTAAAATAAAATAGGTGCTTCAAATTGGTGTCCCGTAACGTTTTGTTTAACGCAAAAAGTAATTGAATGAAAAAGCACTTATCATATCATGTTTCAACTAATCTTTATCGACGATAACAAATCTATTATTTTGATGACCGAATGCAAGTAAATATGTATTTACTATAAGTATGTATAAATATGATTACAATATAATACAAATATATTGTAATATTAAGGAATGTGCGGTAAAGACGGGCACCTCAAGATTAAAATTCAATATCTACACAAGTATCTCTGTTTGATATAGCCATACTACTACTAAATTTTGTTCAAAACTTATACTTTAACATCAAAAACATTACCTAGTAATCATATTTTTTAGACATTGTACAGAAAAACGGACACATTATATGAAAGGTCGACACCGAAAAAAAAGGTGTGATGACTGACGAGTAATACCTAACGAGGTATGATACCAGTCGTCGTATGTTCGAATCTCGACTGGATGGTGCTGCCAAAGTCAGTAGGGTCGTTGTACAAGCCCCGTAGAGTGATTTATCTGTTTTGGGCAGACGTTGCGCGTACGTTATTTTGGACATTTACGGCAAAATCAAATAGAAGTGACCAAAATAAAGTACGCGTAAAGCCTATCCAAAATAGACAAATCAACCTAATTATTTTGTACTCTAATGCTGCAGAGTCTCTCGATAAAGGGTGGCTCCAGGCAAAGGGTGAACATGTGCATTCCATAACCTCTGTTTACTAACTTCTACCCCTACGTCCACGAATTGCCGGCTGGGGTACGCAATCTCGGTTGCTGTAGGCTAACAGTGAAGGGGACAGAGTGGCTTCTTCCCACCTTAAGATGGCAGCCACGTCAGTGAGATAGGGACCTGAGGCTAACAACCCACTGTACCCGAAAACAAAAAAAAAAGTTAATGAAAAAGAAAGAAAGTTTCTCGATAAAGAAGAAGGGTTAAGTCTTAAAGACATTTATACCTAACACCGATTTCGACTTACTTGAATACTTTATCATTAAAATACTTGAATAGTCTAAAAACGTGGAATTCCGTTTCTGAAAGTTGTTTAGTCAGCTTTTTACCTTTGTTATACTATAACAAAGGTTTAAAAATTGGTCGAAAAACACGAAAATGATCCGAGGCCCGGAGGGCCAAGTCACATATACCAATCGATAGGGTTCGTCGATTTGAGCAATGTCTGTGTGTGTGTGTGTGTGTGTGTGTGTGTGTGTGTGTGTGTGTGTGTGTGTGTGTGTGTGTGTGTGTGTGTGTGTGTGTGTGTGTGTGTGTGTGTGTGTGTGTGTGTGTGTGTGTGTGTGTGTGTGTGTGTGTGTGTGTGTGTGTGTGTGTGTGTGTGTGTGTGTGTGTGTGTGTGTGTGTGTGTGTGTGTGTGTGTGTGTGTGTGTGTGTGTGTGTGTGTGTGTGTGTGTGTGTGTGTGTGTGTGTGTGTGTGTGTGTGTGTGTGTGTGTGTGTGTGTGTGTGTGTGTGTGTGTGTGTGTGTGTGTGTGTGTGTGTGTGTGTGTGTGTGTGTGTGTGTGTGTGTGTGTGTGTGTGTGTGTGTGTGTGTGTGTGTGTGTGTGTGTGTGTGTGTGTGTGTGTGTGTGTGTGTGTGTGTGTGTGTGTGTGTGTGTGTGTGTGTGTGTGTGTGTGTGTGTGTGTGTGTGTGTGTGTGTGTGTGTGTGTGTGTGTGTGTGTGTGTGTGTGTGTGTGTGTGTGTGTGTGTGTGTGTGTGTGTGTGTGTGTGTGTGTGTGTGTGTGTGTGTGTGTGTGTGTGTGTGTGTGTGTGTGTGTGTGTGTGTGTGTGTGTGTGTATGTATGTAATGATTTTTTCTATCGCCTGTTTCTCAGAGATGGCTGAACCGAATCGTTCGCTATTACTTTTGTTTGAAAGGTATTATAGTCTAGTAGATCACTATTGAGTTGCTTCGTGACACGACGTTTCGTTTAAAAGTTATAAGCAAAAATGTGAAAAATACGTGACACGGGTTTCTCTAGAACTACATGACCGATTTCAGCGATCTTAGTATCAAATGAAAGCTCTTATTAAAGCTAAATTATTCAGGAATTTTTAATTGAAAACAAACTAGTACCGTCAAACGGGGTAACTTGCAACAGTTCTCAACTATTAGTGCAAGTAAAAACTTATCTGTAGTACATTTGAGGACATTTAATTAATACAAAGTTATTAGGTCTAGGTTAGAACAATTTCACATATTGAGAAAAAATATGCGATCAATATTGGAAGTTGTAGAATTTTTTAACTAGTTTGTTACTAGTAACCCCTTAAACGGGGTAACTTGCAACAAGCAATAATTTTTGGAAATTGAACGAATTTTATGATTTGTATGAGTTTCTTTTGACTTGAATATGCAAATGATAATCCGACTTGCGATTTTTAATGCTTTTGATATGAATATACGCATTAACGTCCTATGTCACGTTGGTGAAAATAATTTATGAGCCCCGTAACGGAAAATTACGAATTAAACTTTTTATATTATTCACGCAGTTGATATTCCTTGTCTGGATCCGATAGAACTGCCTTCTTTAAGGACCATTCACATATTACGTAACGCACGTAGGGGAGCGGGAGTTGCGTAACTCGTTACACGTCGTATATCCACTATGCAAAATCACGTCATGAAGTGGAGTGGTGGAGTTGAAAATCATCGATATCTTGGTTACGTAATGTATGAATGTTCATTGCGTTACGAGTGATCGTAATTAGACACTGTCATATTGCTGGTTGATTTCTCTCAGTGAGGATATTTTCTTTTTAGCCTCTTCTATAGCCATTTTCGGTATATCCAGAGAAAAAATGGCATATTTCCGACTTACCGAAAGTATCTTACACTCTTCGTTGTACTTTAGTATTGCTTGACGCAAAATTAAATGATAACTTTCCTCATGAAGTTAACGGAACACAGCTTTTTATATCCACCAGCTGTTACAAGTTACCCCGTTTAAGTGCTTCTTTTACGAATAATGTGGTAACAAGCAGGATAAACAAAATTAGTCATCATAAATCAATTATTTTGTTTCCTTATTATTAATTTTACTATAAAAAATGTATGTTAAGCTTCTATTATTTGAATGTAATGTAACTATAAAAAATGTATGTTAAGCTATTCTATTATTTGCTTGTGGGCGACACAAACGTTTTACAAACGAAAAATTGACGATGAACTTGACATCATCTTGTGCGTTTTTTTACAAATTACCGAAACAGCAAAAAATCACCATAACATTATCCAAGGCTTCTTAAATCTGTGAACAACAAGTTTCAGTGACTGATATAGATTAAAAATTGAAGTAAGAGATCAAAAAGTACAATAAATTGGATCGATATAGCGTTGTTGCATGTTACCCCGCTGTTGCAAGTTACCCCGTTTGACGGTAGTTTAAAAGTTATGCTTAAAAAACCTGTTTTGACAAGGTAATAATTATCGCCTGTTTCTTAGAGATGGCCAAACCGATTTATGCGCTTTTATTCTCATTTGAAAGATAATATATCCTAATAGATCACTATTGAATGATTTTTTGATTGGACGTTTAATTTGAAAGTTATGAGCAACCGTATACACCACACCAAAATTAACAAAAATTTATAATGATTTTAACCAAGATAATTTACCTAATTTCAATTATTTTAATATCAAACGAGAGGTTTTGACACTACAAATATGTATGCAAAATTTCATAAGAATTGGTTGTAGCGGTCAAAAGATATTAACCCTCGAACACTCGCGCCAACTTTTGTAACACAGTTACTCGCGCGCACAATAGCCTCAAACCAAAGAAAACGTGCCGTTTTGACTGGGAAAACTTGGTTTTACGTTTATCGAACCTTTGGAATAGTTTCTTGAAATTAAAAGCTCTATCGTCTGGTGGAATCTAAATTTTGATTAATCCCCCTAAAAGTGAATAAAAAAATTATTTTTCTTCAGTGTCAATATAACACATTGATGTGTTCTGCAAAGTTATAGAGCATATTATTACAAGAAATTTTGCTAAAGACATTAACCTTCCATCTCTGCAGCTAGGATAGAAAAATCTTATTTATTGTATATGAATTTGTAAAATCAGGTTTTATATTTTTGCTCTTTTTGTAATTGTAGTATGATTTTTTCATGTATTACAAAGTTGTACAAATGATAAAAATACACAACTTTGCTGAATATAGTATACCTCTATATTTGCTTGTTTGGGAACTGTAGAACTTTGATTATAAAAAATGCCTTAATTTTGACTACGAATTACTCGACTACCAGCAGACGGATACATTTTAAACATTTTACATTGGGTAGTTTTGCTGCATACAGACACCATTTTTCCATATGAAGAAACGAGAGAAAATTCCACTTGGGGTCAATTGCGGTACACCTCGCTTGCTGATTGCTTCGTTTCTGTGATGGCGGTTTATGCTGATCTATTTTCCCAACAATTTAAATTATTAATGCATTGAATAATTATGACATTTTGCTCAGAATAAGTTTATTGAAGAATATACGTTAGTTAAACAACGATTTGTAACTTTATAACAATATGCCGTTGAAAAACCTACACGTGTTGTACAAAATACAACAGCGTGAGTAACCGAAGGTTAATAAAAATTGATGAAAATTATTCTAGAAAACTCTATTGGTGTGAATCAAATAGAATGGTATTACAGGAAATTATGCATAGTTCAAAAACCTATAAACTAGACCTTTACTAGGCAATGTATATGTTAAAGAATAAGATTTCCTCTTACAACTTACTTTTATTTGCACTTACTCAAATTAATAACAACTTACTTATCCTTACTCAGCAATTTCATGAAAAAAGGATCTATCAAAATTTAAAAGTGTTCCTATTTTGTTCAAAATTTGTAAACTTATTCAATTTTAAAAATTTTTATGTAAACCAACGCATTACGCAACGTTGACCAATAGATGAATTATGTTCCGAAAACGTGTCGATTTCTATCTCAAATAGCAAGTAAGACCGTATAACAAAGGTTCCTTTCACCACTAGGTGGATTAAATCGGGTTTTTAGCAATTACAGTGGTTTCGCTGAGCACACTAGTAAGAAAGCCTAGCCCAGAGAACATTTTTTAGCTTGCAAGATGCATAGTAAGTGTCGTACTTCGAACGGCATCATTTTCAGTTACCTTTTTTAGCGTTTCTTTTTTGAAAGTTTTCATGACCCTTTTTAACTGTTTTATTTTTTTATATTTTATATAACTGTTTTATGACTGTAGAATAATTTGCAAGTTATCAACAAAGTTATTTTAAAGAATAGGCAAAATTAGTATTTTATAGCAACTTATGTTATAGTTATAGTTCGCAACATGAGTTGTTAATGTTGCATGAAATAGTAGAGTTGCTTAAAAACTTTTAAATTTATGCGTTATGATACGTTAACTGATACGTCTGAAGTAAAACAAAATACCTAATTTTCGAATATTTGCTATTTAATGCCATTTTGGCGTGCAGCGCAAATAAAGCATACCTTTCGCATCAAGACGAACCTTTTTTTACCGTTTTAAATTTTTTTAAATAAAATTTCTAAATTTTGTTGTTTTGGCCAAAATCATGCAAAATCTTACATAGGAGGAGGGGGCGATTAGTCAATAATGGAGAAAACTCGTTACATAATTAATGCACAGCCCCTACATTTTAATTACTAATGTGTCCAAACCCTAAGATTAGGCAAGCATTTCATTGTAATACTTCAGTATAGTTCTCAGATGAGTATTTCTCTTTACCTGGAAGTAAACTTTACCTTACAAATACTTCGTTACGTATGTCTTATTACCAGACTATCACACACCAAATCAGCACACTATTGTTACAAAATATAGTGAATTTAGACCAGATATAGAAAATATGACGGCCTGAACAGAAATCTAGAGAAAATAAACCATATAATGCAGTTCATTTTTTCCGTTACGGGACACCATTTGCAGAATACCGTTTGCCCAACAGCGCATGGTGTCCCGTAACGAAATGATTTTTATTATATCTTAAAAACTAAACACAAAACCTGAACATACTTTTACATTTTGAGTTTCAGGCTGCCTTCAGCTAAAAATTTTCGGAACATGTCGACTTTGAAAAACTTGAAACAGAGCAGAGTTTTGCAAATGTTTGAATCATGTTCAGAATACGCATTTTCTGCGATGGTGTCCCGTAACGAAAAGTATTCCGCCACTATTCAATGATGCTTATTATAATAAATATTTCGCCCTCGTATTGAGAAAGTACTACTAAATAGCATCTCAAAACACCTATTTTGAAAGATATTCGTCAGACTGTTGGTAAAATATGAACAAATTTGCTTCGCAAAACGGTTGCTCATGGTGTCTCGACACGTTGGAATGTGTCAGCAGAAGATTGGATGACGTCAAATTGGTTTGTACATTGATTTCTGAAGTTGGTCGCATATTCGGGCTGCTCTAGAAGTGCGATGTCTTTTGTCGTAGTTTTTTTTTGGAGATGGTGATGCATTATTACATAAATCGGTGTGTCCGCTTCTCTCTTTCTATTGGTTACTTGCGATATTAGCCCTTTAGGGGAATTAAGCTGGTCAGGTGTTGCGTGTCGCTTTATGTGTTTTCGAAAAGGATGGTAATTTGTGAATATCTGCCTACAATCTGGTACAGTACAAATGTATCGATAAGAAACAGGCACCTGATGAAAACTCTTCAAATGTTGTAAATACTCTTCGGTATTTTGAAATGTCAAAGTACAGGATGTAATCATACAACCAATCATTGCTCCTCTTCTTGTTTAGCAAACGACTGCAAGTAATTCCTTAGCTTGTTGATACTAGTATAAGACTCCTTCTCAGCAATTCCATAAACGTCACTGGTAAGAAAGTGCCACACCAACTTAGACAGTCTGGAATAAGGCAAACCAAGTACAGCGGTTGTTTTTATAATCAAGTCAATTGCTCGTGCAGCCGTTGGTAGCTCGTAACGAAAGTCCTTGTAATAAACAAAGAAGCGTCCACTTATGTTCTTTATATCATTTCCTAGAACTACTAGTTTTGGAACTTCAGGATGATCTCGTTCTGCGTAATGGTAATATGTGTCTTGCACTTTGTTTAATGCGTCGATTTCAGACTCCGCAAAAATGGTCGTATCTGCTTGTGAAACGTAAATCGTTGGTTTAAAGTGAGCTCCTGCTGGTATCGGTGGCAATACCGTGCTGAGCCCGAGCAGTAGAGAACATTGTTTTGTATCTGGAATAAAATCAATATTAGTTGATGATCTATAAGAAGATGAGCGATGTACCTTCACTTGTGTCGATATCAGTGAGAAGTTTTAGTAGGTTCTCTGCAGATGGGTCGGAAGCCTTTTCAGTAATGAATGTCACAATAGCTGGTCGGATTTTCTGCAAATTATCCAGCCCGTTTAAGTTTTCACCAAACAAATGCTTGAAGTCGGAATCGATCTATTTATACAAATAAGAGAGTAATATAAGAATATAATAATGCTGTCACTTCCATATACTGCTAGAACAAGTTAGATGTCGCAAGAGTACCAGGATATTCGACCTGAATCTCGAGACATCAACGTGAAAACGCAGTAGAAGCACATCTAAAAACTACAAGGTATACAGCCCTAAGGGTTGTACGAAAGGGTGACGTAGAACTATATCAGATCATCAGATCAAAGACAAATGTAAACTGCATTTCTGGCATATGTATGTTTATAAGAATCTGTGAGTGCCATTGTTTAAGTGAATGTTTAAAAGAGAAGAGCGAAATATTCAGATTCAATTCTTCATTTAATGCAATGGTGACTTTGAAAATACGTGGATGGGGGTTCATAAGTACAACACCTGCAACCTTTGAGACATAGAAATTTCTTTTAAAAATCACTTGAGTGCATCATACCGGTTGAAATGGTAATGAATTATCCTCCTACCACAGGGGTGAGGGGTCTCAAAGCATCATAAAATAAATAAATTCAAAGCCAAATTTGGTGCCATTTGCTTGATTAGTTCTCGAGTTATGAAAAAGTTTGTATTTCATTTGTATGGCATCTCCTCTTCTTAAAGAAAGCAAAGGTTCTAATCCACCATAGAAAAAAATCCTGCCTTCTAAAGCCCCCACATGCCAAATATGGTTTCATTTGCTTGATTAGTTCTAGAGTTATGAAGAAATTTGTATGGGAGCCCCCTTTCTTAGGAGGAGAAGAGGTCTCAGTACACCGTAGAAAAATAATCCTGCCTTCTGAAACCCCCACATGCCAAATTTGGTTCTATTTGCTTGATTAGTTCTCGAGTTTCGAGGAAATTTGTGTTTCATTTGTATAGGAGCCCCCCCCCCCCCCCCCCCCTCTTATGCCCCCTTAAAATTGCTCTCTCTAAAAATTGCTGGTCATTTCATCTATCCAACGACATTTAAATTGTTCAGTTTCGTTCAGTAGTTTAGTAGTTATTAGTATTTGAAATCTTTCATTCAAACGTTACACTTCTATTTTCGTTTTCACAAAGTGCTACCCAGTCCCAGTATAGTAAACAAAGACGTAGTCCTACGTCAAAAGTCACTATATACGTACCAATTGGTAACCATACTGATAAGTATAATGAGGGAATAGTGTGAAGAGTTTCGGTATAGCTAAGTGCGTAAGCAAATATGGTTCGCGTTTGGAAAGGCTTACAGGCCATTTATCGGTTACGGTTGTCCAAGGTTCCTTATTAAGCATTAGCCATTCATACGTTTCAACACTCTCTTTATCATCTGTTGCATCTGCTGTATCATTCAGTGGGACATTCCGCTTAAGATGTTTTTCGTGTTGTTCTTCCAAGGCAATTTCTTTAATTTTTTTTCGCTTAAGATTACTGACTTTGTTGGCTATCTTTCCCCCATAGTTTTATCTATCACCGGCTCAAGGAATATAATAGTTCTCCTGTAATTTTCAATGAAGAGTAATTAATAAAATATATTATAAAATGTGCCAAACTTACATGCCGCTCAAACTCGAACACAGTACAAATTACAAGAACGTAAGCCTCCAGATCATCAGCGCGTAGTCTATTCCGGTGCCTCAAATGATGTTTGGCCACTATGCCAGCTAGTTGACGTTGTTTGGCTTCCGATAACTCACCAGCTTTAGATCTATCGATGATCTCATTGCCTTCTTCAGTCTCTTGCAATAATTTCAAAAGCAATTCAGGAGATAACAAATTAAAACTGCTACCGCTTAGCTCCAGAATGTTTGACGACGCCATGTTAGATGACTTTTTCATACATGAAAATCACGTAAACTTAATTAACTGAAGCGTCACATCAACACGTTTAACTGCTGTAAGGGAAAATCAGGTAAATATTATTAACCAACCCATTGAATATATCGCACAATGCACGTCAGTTTCACAGTTGTCACGTAAAATGTAATATTTGACGCATATCGTGCAGTTACATGATTTTTCACGTACATTTGACGTGCTGATTTTTTAGAGTGTATGTCTTTCACTATTTTGACTACGTAATTTTGGGGTTGTTCACAAATTACGTCGCGCAGTTGGAGTAATTCTAAGAAAGTGAGACATAAGTAATATCATCGAAACCTTAAGACATAGCATAATAGCTGCTTCTGGAAAGTTTCTTCCTTTAAAATGCACTTTCCAGTGGTGAAAAAATATTCGGACATTAGGGTGTCCTCAAGCAGATACAAAAAATATCTTCTTTATTTTAAGTCAGAAATGATTGCTGCCTTCAACAAATTTGTAGTAAAACTAATTAATTAATTAATTAAAACTAATAAAAAGGAAACTTTGTTGAATACTCAAGATTTCTTTTTCTTACATGAAAAAAGTTATAGAGAAAAACTCTTAGGGACACCCTTAAAAATAGTTTTTTTATCTAGCGCTTTAATAACGCTTCGTATGCCTTGCCAATGTTCTAAGAAATTGGTGATCTAATTAAATTGCCCATTTTTGTCGAAAATAGTAGACCTCTATCTTTTTCCCTTTAGAAGCTGTTTTTTTTTATTTTTACATGTACTCTTCAAGGGGGTGTATCTCGGGGGAGAGCAGCTATGAGCAGCTAAACTAACTTGTTTTTTGTGAGTCAATTTATGCTGTATTCCACCATGTACAACTTAGGGTAGAACACTGTGGAAAATCTAAAAAAAGTTATTATGAAGGCAACCGTAGGTGAACATGTAGAAATAAAAAAAACAAGGGATAGCTCCCAAAGTGAAAAAGATAGATCGCTACTATTTTCGACGAAAATGTGCAATTTAATCCGATTACTAATTTTTTAGAACATCTAAAAACAAAAAAAAAGCAATGGAGTCAATCTGCAGTGCCTGTGCTTGTGATTTAGCTAAGCCAGATGAAATTATTTGCAGTGGCTTTTGCAAATCTGCTTTCCACCTTACGTGTGTTAATATGTCTGCTGAAATGCGTGATGCTGTTGCTGATTGCTCCCAATTGTTTTGGATGTGCAGAGCCTGTACACTTATGATGAAAAACGCTTGTTTTCGTCAAGTTATATCGTCAACAAATATGGCAATGCAAACAATGGTTGACGAGCAAAACAAAGTGCTGGATGAAATACGAAAAGAAGTCGCTCTCAATACTACCAAAATTAATACCATACTCGATCGAACACCGCTACCAACTACACCACGTCTGCCAAGATCTCAACACACGTTAAACTTGCGCAAGAGGCCAAGGTTGTTGATTCCGGAGGAACCCCCGCGACGTGAAAATACATTCGAAGGTACTAGAGATATCGAACCAGATGAAGCAATACCGTTAGCTGCTGCACGAAAAGAACAATTGTTTTGGTTATATCTCTCTGGTTTCGATCCACAGGTTACAGTAGAACAAGTCGAAAAACTTGTTAGAAATAATTTAAAAACTGACTGTGCAAATCGTTAAGCTAGTACCAAAAGGTAAATCACTCGACGAGCTTACATTTGTCTCCTTCAAAGCAGGCGTCGATATACAGCTGAAAGATTTAGCACTATCCAATTCGAGTTGGCAGAAGGGAATTATCTTCCGCCAATTCGATTTTCAACACACTTCTAGTACACGAGCTGTATTTCGATTCCTGCCAACACCAGCATCAAATCAATCCTAATAATCCAGCAATATCGTCATTCACATACCGCCGTACCGAAAATTTTATAGCTAGCAACGAACGATCAGTTTCAGTGTTGCGAAACCGCACACCATGCCCTGTCCATCGTCCTGCGCTACCGAACCGAAGCGATCACAATCTGCCCGCTAACGGTCATCATTCATTCAGTCTCTATGTTCAGAATGTTCGGGGTCTCCGAACATAAACCGATAAATTGTTTGCTGCTCTGTCTCAATGTGATTATGACGTCATCGTTTTTACTGAAACCTGGTTAAACGATGATATTCGTAATTCTGAGCTTTCGCACAACTATACCATCTATCGCTGTGACAGAACCGCACGGACCAGCCAGCACAGGCGCGGTGGGGGAGTTTTGATTGCTGTGAATAATGAACTGCGCAGCTCAGCTGTTTGCGTTGAAGGCTGTGATCAGCTGGAACAGGCTATTGTTCGAGTATCGCTGGGACGTTTCGATTTAATTATCTGTTGTATATATCTGCCACCAAACAGTAAGAGTGCACTGTATGAACAACATGCGTTATGTGTGCAAAACTTAGTTGATCTAGCGGGTGATCGAAATCGGGTTTTGGTGATAGGCGACTATAATCTTCCTCACTTAAGTTGGACACGCGACGAAAATCTTAACTCACTGCTGCCAATAAATGCTTCGTCCGAACAGGAAATCATTCTGGTTGAATCGATTTTATCCAGTGGACTGTATCAAATAAATGATATAACGAATTCAAACGGCAGGCTTCTTGATCTCGCTTTTATTAATGATAACAATCGTGTCGAAATAGTTGAGCCGCCGGTGCCGCTGCTTGCGATCGATCAACACCATCGTCCTTTCGTTTTAATTTTTGAACTTGCCGACGTGAAGAAAAATAATTATGTTGTTACGGACCCGCTCAACTTCGACTTCAACCGATGTGATTTCGAATTGGTTAACGGATTGTTTGCTGAGACTCGGTGGGAGGAACTTCTTGCTGGTTGTAGTGCAGATGAGGCTGTGTCACGATTTTACGAACATATCTACAGTACACTTCGCGATGCTGTCCCTATGAAACAACATTCTCGGCAGCGTGGTAGTAAACAACCGTGGTGGAACAGTCAGCTACGGCATCTACGAAACCGACTTCGCAAGGCTAGGAAGAAATTCTTTCGCTCGAGAGATGAAAGGCACAAAGCTGAGCTGCGTGATATTGAGAGCGAATATAACTCACTTCATGCGCACTACTTTCGTTGCTATATTCGTCGTATGGAAGACAACATAAGGCATGACCCCGCATCGTTTTGGACATATGTAAGGAATCGGAAACAACAAGGCGGAATCCCTCAATGTGTGTGCTATTTCGACAATCAAGCAGAGTCACCGTTAGAGTCTGCAAAGTTATTCTCGTCCTTCTTTCGAAGTGTGCAAAGTAATAACCGACCACATTCGTCTGAAGAGTATTTGAGCAGTTTGCCGCTATTCGATCTGAACATGCTGATGTTTAACTTTTCGCTGAGTGATGTGGTGCTGAAGCTGCAATCAATTGACGCATCAAAAGGCGCCGGTCCTGACAAACTGCCACCACTCCTCTTCAGAAATTGTGCTACGACGCTTGCGATTCCAGCGAGGATTATTTTTAATTTATCCATGGCGGAGGGAATTTTTCCGAGTGCGTGGAAGACTGCCGCAATTACGCCCGTCCATAAAGCAGGAAGTACCCATGACGTCACCAACTACCGTGGTATTTCGATTCTGAGCTGCTTACCGAAGGTTTTCGAAAGTCTTATCCACGATTCGCTTTACCCGAAGGTTCATCATATCATTTCGGAATGGCAGCATGGGTTTGTGAAAAAACGTTCTACGATTACAAACTTGATGGCGTATGTCACTTCACTAACAAACGCACTTGAAAAGCGTCAGCAAGTCGATGCCGTTTATGTCGATTTTGCTAAAGCGTTCGATAGGGTGCCACATTTTCTGTTGGTATCGTAGCTAGAATGGATGGGATTTCCTGAGTGGCTAACACGGTGGATACTGTCGTGTCTTACCGATCGCAGTGCGTTTGTACGTATAGATGGAACTAGTTCGCAGCCATTTGAAATTCAATCCGGTCTGCCCCAAGGAAGTCACCTTGGCCCATTGCTGTTTATCCTTTTTGTAAACGATTTGTGTAGCATCATAAAATCTTCCAAGTATATGTACGCAGATGACCTGAAGTTCTTTCGTGTAGTAGCATCAAGAGTTGACTGCTGTGCTTTACAATCCGACATCGATTCCCTGCTAAGTTGGTGTATGCTTAATGGAATGGACGTGAACGTGCAGAAATGCAACATTATTTCATTCTGTAGGAGTAGGAATGTCATATCATTTGACTACACGATGGAAATGGACAGCATCAACCGTGTCGAAACTGTGAAAGACTTGGGCATCCTCTTGGACAGTAAATTGTGTTTTGCTCAACACATTGCCGTTACTACTGCTAAGGCTTATGCTATGCTAGGCTTCATCAAAAGGAATACGCAGCAGTTCAACGATATCTACTGTCTGAAATCGCTTTACTGTTCAATCGTGCGCAGTATTCTTGAATACGGGGTGCTTGTGTGGGCACCTTATTATGCTGTTCAAATCAACCGGATAGAACGAATCCAGTGTCAATTCGTTCGGTACGCTCTGCGCAGGTTACCCTGGGATGATCCTGTTCGTCTACCTCCGTACGAAAACAGATGCGTGCTTATACGTCTACCCACTCTGACAAATAGGAGAAGTATGTTGCAACGATTATTTATCTACGATCTTCTGGAAAATAACGTGGATAGCCCGGAGCTACTAGGTCAAATTCGGTTCAACGTACCTCCTAGGCTTACCCGTCGAGCGGATTTCTTCCGGCTTCCTTTACACCGTACTCTTTTCGCCCGAAATAACCCGATTGATGTGTGTTCCCGCGAATTTAATAGTGTATCTGACTGTTATGAGTTTAATGTAAGTAGAACAACTTTTAAAAATAGAATAAGTTTACATTAAGAATTGTCTGTACGATATAATCGAAGACCAGGAAATAAAATTAAAATTAAAAAGGCGTACGAAGTGTTATTAAAGAGATATATCGAAAAAAAACTATTATTAAGGGTGTCCCTAAGAGTTTGGCTCTATAACTTTTTCATGTAAGAAATAGAAACCTTCAGCATTCAACAAAATTTCTTGAAATTAGTTTCTCTACAAGTTTCCTGTAGACAGCAGTCATTTCTGACTTGAAATAGAGAAAATAATTTTTGTATCTGCTTAGGGACACCCTAATGTCCAAATGTTTTTTCGTCACTAGAAAGTGCTTTTTAAATGAAGAAACTTTTCTGAAGCAGCTATTATGCTATATCTTAAGGTTTCGATGCTATTACTTATGTCTCACTTGTTTTGAATCCGTCCGGCTGTCCGCCGTGACGTTACAACGCAGTTGTAATTTAGGTTCTACTTAACTTATCTTCATTTTTTAGGCACCGTTTTAAAGGTAATTATGAGTACAAAGAGAATACAGATTATTAGATTGTTCGAATTTGTACTTTTCTGCGAAAGCGAAAAAGTACACGTTTTTCGTGACGTTACAACGCAAAAAATTGCCCTATTTAATCTACTTGAAATACAAAATAACTGCAAAATTACATCCAAACTATTTTTGGAATAGATTCAGTATATATTTCTTTGTATGTTGGTCGAAAACAAGTGATATTATTAAATGTTTTAGCGCACTGTAGCAACATTTTTAAAAATATCACGAAAAATCATTTATTTCTTGTAAATATCATTTATTTTCGATGCACGTTTTATATAACTTCCGAAAATGCTAGAATACCAATTATGGCAGTTTTTAAAGGTTCAAACATGGCCAAATCATGGAAAAATATTCAACTATGCTAAAAGCAACTATAATAAAATGTCTGATTGGTATACCGGCCCGCGGAATGTGTCATATATAATGATATATCAATTGAGCCTTATCTCTTTTAAATTAACGCTGGGAAACAGCGGCGTATCACACATACCAAAAGCACCTTGTTTTATATTTCTGACGCATAAACCGGCTAACTATTTAATAAATATGTTTACTCACTGTTTGTGCAAATAAATGATAAAACAGCAATGAAAACCGTAGTTAAACAATATTTTCTGTAATAATTGCTATTGAATCCCAGCTGTTTTGATGTAATATGTGCTCCCCTGAAGACGCGAATGTGTTAGCAAAGCCCTATATACTGCCGTTATTCGCTAACGCTCGTTCGGATTCAACTAAGGGATAACCCCTACTACCCCTTTGGCAAAGTCGCCCTGAATCATCGAGGAAATGTTTGCTACTCCCACGGTAGATAGGTCTCGCAACTTAACCCATTTCCTCTCAGCGTTGCGAAAACGCAACGAACCCGTCTCTCGATTTTAGAGAATGCTAGGTTTGAGATACCAAATTGGACCCTAAGAAACAAAGAAAGATCGGGAAAAAATTTATTCGATCTGTTTTTGCTTAAAGCTTAGTTGTTACATATAACATATAATTGTTACATATAATTACAGCCATGTAAACATTACAGGTATTGCTAATTTTCATTTAGCTCAAACTAATAACTTTACCCTCTGATGGCAAAGGCGAAACCGGTGAAAGCGGGAACGCCAATGACAGTACTTCTAGATTCAAATACTTAATATTTACTTACTTAATTGGCCTAACGTCTTACGACAAGGCCTGTGCAGTATAATTTCTTCATCTGTTTCGGTCCATAGCAACTGATTTCCAGTTCCTCGGGCACCCAGTGCTCGCCAGATCTCGCTCCACCTGGTCTTGCCACCTCGCTCGCTGTGCCCCTCTTTGTCTTGTTCCTACCGGATTTGATGCGAAAACCATTTTTGCAGGATAGTTGTCCGGCATTCTAGCAACATGTCCTGCCCAACGTATCCGTCCTGCTTTAAGCACTTTTTGAACACTTGGTTCGCCGTAGAGACGCGCGAGCTCGTGGTTCATTCTTCGCCTCCATACACCGTTCTCTTGCACTCCGCTTAAGATCGTTCTTAGCACCCGCCGTTCGAAAACTCCGAGTGCTCGTAGGTCCTCTTCTAGCAGTGTCCACGTTTCGTGCCCGTAGAGGACAACCGGTCTAATTAGCGTTTTGTACAGTGTGCACTTTGTACGGGGGCTCAAATTGTTCGACCGCAAGTGTTTGTGGAGTCCGTTGTAGCCCCGACTTCCGCTGATAATACGTTATTTAATCTCACGGCTGGTATTGTTGTCCTGTTGCCAGCGAGCCAAGATATACGAACTCGTCGACTACCTCGAACTCATCCCAGTCGTTTACCACGGTACTGCCCAAGCGGGCCCTGTCGCGCTTGGTCCCGCCCGCCAGTATATACTTCGTTTTAGACGTATTTATCTTCAATCCAATCTTCTCCGCTTCGTGTTTTAGTCTGGTGTACTGATCTTCCACCGCCTCAAATGTTCTGCCGACAGCATCCACGTCGTCAGCAAAGCAGATAAATTGACTGGATTTATTGAAAATCGTACCCCGCATTTCGATCATCGCTCGTCTTATAACACCTTTAAGCGCAATGTTGAATAGCAGGCAGGAAAGACCATCTCCTTGTCGAAGTCCCCTGCGAGATTCGAATGGGTCCGACAATCCACCCGAGATTCTCACACAGCACTGGATCCCATCCATCGTAGCCATGATAAGTCTAGTAAGCTTACCCGGGAAGCCGTTTTGTCCAAAATTTTCCATAGCTCTTGTCGGTTTACGCTATCATATGCGGCTTTGAAATCGATGAACAGATGGTGCGTGGGAACTCGGAATTCGCAGCACTTCTAGAGGATCTGCCGCAGGGTGAATATTTAGTCCGTTGTAGACCGACCCTCCATGAAGCCGGCCTGGTAACTTCCCATAAATCTATTGGCTATTGGCGATACTCGATGAAAGAGGACTTGGGACAGCACTTTGTAGGCGGCATTCAGGGTAGTGATGGCTCGCTAGTTCTCACAATCCAGCTTATCACTTCTCTTATAGATAGGGCAGATAACCCCGTCTTTCTACTCCTCGGGTACTCGTTCCGTATCCCAAATCTTGACAATCAGTTGACGCAGACAGCCGGCCAACTTGTCCGGGCCCATTTTAATAAGTTCCGCTCCAATGCCATCCTTTACCGCTGCTTTGTTGTTCTTCAGCCGCTGAATGGCTTCTTTAACTTCCCTTATCGATGGGGGTGGCACATCTTCGTCGCTTGCTGCACCAATGTGGTCACTCCCTCAGCTATCATGGTCTTCCGCCTGCACGCCATTCAGGTGTTCATCGTAGTGCTGCTTCCACCTTTCGATCACCGCACGGTCTTCAGTCAATATACCTCCATCTTTATCTCTGCATATTTCGGCCCGCGGCACGAAGCCTTTGCGAGATCCGTTGAGTCTCTGATAGAACTTCCGTGTGTCGTGAAAGCGGTACAGCTGTTCAAGTTCTTCGCACTCCTTCTCCTCTTGGTGGCGCTTCTTCTCCTTGAAGAGTCGGGTTTGCTGCCTCCGCTTCTGTTTGTATCGCTCCACATTCTGACGGGTGGCTCTGCGCAGCATTTGTACCCGCGCTGCGTTCTTCTCAGCCAATATCTGCTGGCATTCCTCGTCAAACCATTCGTTACGTCGATTTGGTGCCACACGGCCTATGACGTTCTCCGCTACGCTGTTAATGGCTGTTTTCACGGCATTCTAACAGTCCTCAAGAGGGGCTTCATCCAGCTTACCCTCTTCCGGTAGCGCGGCTTCGAGATAACGCGTAGTTTTCAGTCGCGATAAATTATACTGTGGCGGGCGTAGGTATCGTATGTTGTTCACAACAGATAATTTTTGACGTATCCTTACCATCACTAGGTAGTGATCCGAATCATTGTTAGCGCCCGGATAGGTTCTGACGTCGATAATGTCTGAAAAGTGCCGACCATCTATCAGCACGTAGTCGATTTGTGATTCTGTCTGGTTGGGTGATCTCCAGGTGTACCGATGGTAGTGGTTATGCTGGAAGAAGGTACTACGTATGGCCATGTTCTTGGAGGTGGCGAAGTCGACAAGTCTTAGGCCGTTTTCGTTCGTTCGTTCGCGGGTGAGCGCTGAACCGTCCAATCACCGGTTTGAATTCCTCCTCCTGACCAACCTGAGCATTACAGTCCCCGATGATAATTTTGACATCATGTATTGGGCAGCGGTCGTATTCACGCTCCAACTGCGCGTAGAATTCGTCTTTGTCATCACCGGTACTACCGAGGTGAGGGCTGTGCACGTTAATTTTGCTTATATTGAAGAATCGGCCCTTGATTCTTAATCTGCACATTCGGGGGTTGATCGGCCACCACCCGATCACCCGCTTCTGAATTTCGCCCATCACTATAAAAGCTGTGCCTGTGTGTATTGCCGCAGCTCTGGTAGATGGTATGACCATCTCTATAAGTACGTACCATCGTTCCTTTCCAGCATACCTCCTAGCGCTGTCGCAGCGTGTTCTTGTCGAGTGTAAAACCCTCAACGAGATTACGACGGCAGTTGACCTACAGGATGCTAAGCGGGATCAGCTTAAGGTTGATGTGGCACCCACAAACATCCGGTTGCGGAAGGCATATGGAGATATGCAAACCGCAACCTTAAACGTGCCAGAGGCAATCGCCAACAAAATGTTGGCGTCTGGCAAAATCAGGGTGGGCCGGTCAGTCTGTACACTTGCGTCGAAACGGCGTATCGAACGCTGTTTCAGGTGTATGGGCTTTGGCCATCGGGCAGGCAAGTGTAAGGCCCCCGATCGGTCTAAGCTGTGCAGGCAGTGCGGCGAAGATGATTACTTCGCCAGGGGATGTAGCAATCGCCCCAGGTGCTTGCTCTGCACAGCCGAAGCGGGAAATAAGCATGCTACAGGTGGTCCACTGCGGCTTATAGGAGGGCTTTGCAACGATAATGGTGCAGGGAATACAGAATAACCTGAACCACTGTGAGACGGCACAGGAGTTGCTTTGGCAAACGGCAGCCAAAACGGGGTGCGATATTGCCATTATCGCGGATCCCTACCGGGTCCCCCGGGGCGGCGCAAACTGGGTAATCGGCAAGGGTCCGATGGCAACGATTGCCGTGATGGGTGGATACCCGATCCAGGAGGTGGTCTCGTCCAACCAAGAGGGGTTCGTGATTGTTGTGGTCGATGGCGTCTGCATCTGTAGCTGCTGCGCTCCACCTAGGTGGTCGCCGGAGCAGTTTGACCGGATGCTAGACGTGCTCACCGACGAACTCACGGGCCGCAAGCCCGTTGTCATTGGAGGAGACTTCAATGCTTGGGCTGTCGAATGGGGTAGCTGGTGCACTACCCCTAAGGGACAAAGCTAAGCTACAACAATCGATCATCGACATCACCTTCTGCAGCCCAACGTTGCTTACCAACATGGGCTGGAGGGTGTCAGATGAGTACACGCATAGCGACCACCAAGCTATACGGTAGGATGGTAAATGGTTGAATAATGCGCTCCAAAACTATCACGAAGCTCCACAGCCTCTTATTTAGCAACTCCTATCTCTAGGGGGGCTCCGTAGCCGCAAGGTTACCGAGTCTGCTTTGACAAGCGAGTGGTCGTGGGTTCGAATCTTAGTAGAATCAAGCCATTCGATGTCAAGTGACTTTAGCATGGGTTTATTCTCAGGCCCCTCCATTTACCCTTCCTTCGTGCTGAATTCTATATTTACCCTCTGAAGCCTCTTGACAGTGCAAATGTCCCTCCTATAGTTAAATGTACTGGTAAGAGGTACGAATGAGTCCTCGCCAGGGACGGCTATAATATGGGATAGTACTGGCAGCGAGGAATAAGTGGGTAAAGTAGATCAAGCTTTGAAGGAAGGGTAAGCCCCAATACACGCAAGCACGCATAAAATTTAATAAGCATATCGCTCATTCAATAGCGATTATAGCAAAAAGAAATGCAGTGCAGGTCATACAGCAAACACCCGGGCGATATTACAATAGATCAACTATACTGGTCGCAGTAATGAGTCCACACATGGAAAGAAAAAGAAAAAAACTCCTATCTCTACCTCCTCGTGGTACCATCCGGGATACGCTCCTTAGTGGAAATCGGACAACCGGTGGAAACTAGGGTCGTATGCGGACAGAGAAGGGGGCACTCATGCGAAGGCTGAGTGTAAACTCTCCGCCTGCAAATGACGGATCTCGGTAGAAGCATGTTCGATGAACCTGAAAATACCGAGAACCTGAGCAGAGGGTCCAAAGCCCCCAAAGGAGGATGGTTTTAATAGCTATTATCCATGGCTAAAAGTAAAAACCTGATTTAATCCACCTAGTGGTGAAAGGAACCTTTGTTATACGATCTTACTTGCTATTTGAGATAGAAATCGACACGTTTGGTTTACATGAAATTTTTGGAAATTGAATAAGTTTACAAAATTTGAACCAAATACAAGCACTTATAAATTTTGATAGTTCCTTTTCTCATGAAATTGCTGAGTAAGTTGTTACTAATGAGGGTAAGTGCAAGTAAAAGTAAGTTGTAAGATGAAATATTATTCTTTAACATATACATTGAGTAGTAAAGGTCTAGTTTATAAGTTTTTGAATTATGCATAATTTCCTGTAATGCCATTCTATTTGATTCACAACAATAAAGTTTTCTTGAATAAATTTCATCAATTTTTATTAACTTTCGGTTACTCACGCTGTTGTATTTTGTACAACATGTGTTTTTGAATGCCATATTGTTATAAAGTTACAAATCGTATATTACGTATATACTAACGTATATTCTTCAGTAAACTTGTTATGAGCAAAATGTCAGAATTATTTAATGCACTAATACTTTAAATTGTTAGGAAGCAAGATTAGCATAAACCTACATCACAGAAACGAAGCAAGTAGCATGTGAGGTGTACCGCAATTGACCCAACTGGAATTTTCTCTCGTTTCTTCATATGGAAAAATGGTGTCTGTATGCAGCAAAACTACCAGCAAATGTAAAATGTTTAAGATGTATCCGTCTGTTGGTAGTCGAGTAATTCGGGGTCAAAATCAGGGTATTTTTCACAATCCAAGTTCTACAGTTCCTAAATAAGCAAACATAGAGGTATAATAAATTCAGCAAAGTTATGTATTTTTATTATTTGTACAACTTTGTAATACATGAAAAAGTCATACAATAATTACAAAAAGAGTTAGAATAGAAAAACTGACTTTACAAATTCATATACAATAAATAAGATTTTTCTGTCTTCACTGAAGAGATAGAAGGTTACTGTCTTTAGCAAAATTTCTTGCAATAATATGCTCTAAAAGTTTGCAGAACACATCAATGTGTTATATTGAAACTAAAGGAAAATAATTTTTTTATTTCACTTTTAGGGGGATTAATCAAAATTCAAATTCTACCAGACGATAGAGCTTTCAATTTTAGGAAACTCTTCCAAAGGTTTAATAAACTTAAAACTAAGTTTTCTTAGTCAAAACTCTAGTGCGCACGTTTTCTTTGGTTTTGGGCTCTTATGCGCGCAAGTAACCGTGTTATAAAAGTGGGCGCGAGTGTTCGAGGGTTAATATCTTTTGACCGGTGAAACCAACTCTTATGAAATTTTACATATATATTCGTTGTGTGAAAACCTCTCGTTTGATATTTAAATAATTGAAATTAGGAAAATTATCTTGGTTAAAATCATTATAAATTATTGTTAATTTTGGTGTGGTGTATTCGATTGCTCATAACTTTCAAATTAAACGTCCAATCAAAAAACCATTCAATAGTGATCTATCCGGCTATATTACCTGCCAAATGAAACTTATAGCGTGTAAATCGGTTTGACCATCTCTGAGAAACAGGCGTTCATTTGTACCTAGTCAAAACTGGTTTTTCAAGTCTAACTTTTAAACTGCTTGTCCGTTTTCAATAAAACTTAGCAAAATGTTCAGTAATAGTAAGAGCTTTCGTTTGGTACTAAGATTGTTAAAATTGGTTGCGTGGTTCCGGAGAAAACCGTGTCACGTAGTTTTCACATTTTTGCTTATAACTTTCAAACGAAAAGTCAGTCCACGAAACAATTAAATAGTGATATACTAGGCAATAATACCTTTCAAACAAAAGTAATAGCGATCGAATCGGTTCAGCCATCTCTGAGTAACAGGCGATAGAAAATTCGGAGCGAACACACATACACACATACACACATACATACACACACACACACAGACATTGCTCAGTTCGTCGAACCCTATCGATTGGTATATGTGACTCGGCCCTCCGGGCCTTGGATCAATTTCGTGTTTTTCGACCAATTTCTAAACCTTTGTTATATAGTATACCAAAGGTAAAACATGAATGGATAAACCCCTAATCCAAGGTGTCATGCGACCCGTGCCGAGGGATGAATGGTGGGGGGGTTCTATAAATACTCAGCCTCAAACGGAGCCTGTGGAGTACCAGAGCGCCCTCCACAGTAATCAGCCCTTACCGCATCATGAGGGGCTCTGATGTGGCGGACTTTTCTTTCTTTGAGAAGGATGCAACTAGGAGCGCTAGTGTGGGTGGCAAAGGCAGCGGTATGCCTACCACGCCGGACACAGCGATGAACGGCCCAGCGCTTATCAGGGCGATGGAGAAAAATAGAGACGCTGTACCTAAAGTGGTAGCAGCGTCACAGCAGCTCGAGGTAATAATCGAGTTTACGTCAGGTCGCGGCAATTTCTCCAAGGACCTGAAGCAGAGCTTGCTTATGCTTCGGAGAACCTTGAATGCAGCGACCAAAACGCACAACGACCTCGTGGCGCGTGCAGGAGAGGCTAAGAAGGTGACCGTGAAGGCGTCGAAGGCAGTACAAACGGACGCTTGCCCGTTGACGGAGTGTCGTAACGCGGCCCAGGAGGCTACGGAAGGCGCTACCAGCAGCGGTAAGGCATCCGCCAAGCGCCCGAGACAGTCCCCGGGGGATAGCACCCCTGGCGGACCGAAAAAACGCCTGATCGGTAAAAGCCCTCAGGCTAGCGGGTTGGCAGAGCTAACCGATGAACCAGCGGGAAGCTCCAAGACAGGTGGCCCGTGGACCGAGGTTAGGGCCAAGAGAAAAGGCGGAGGAGGCTCCAGTAAAAAAACTGCTCCACCTAAACCGGCAAGAAAGCGAGCGAAGAAGGGCGACGCTCTTATCCTGAAAACCGACGGGTCGAAATACTCGGAGGTTCTGAAGGCCATGAGAGGAGACGCCCTACTCAAGGATCTGGGCGCGGACGTACGGAGCATCCGCCGCTCACGCACGGGCGATATGATCCTCGAGTTAAAGAAGGACGCCACAAAGAAGAGTTCCGCATACAAGCCCATAGCGGAAGGAGTGCTCGGGGACGGAGTGAAGGTACGTGCTCTCACACCAGAAGTGACTCTCCAGCTTAAGAACCTGGACGAGATCACCGAAGTGCGTGAGGTCGTACAAGCTCTCAAAGAGCAAAGTGGAGTGGTGGTGGCAACCGAGGCGGTTCGCCTACGCAAGGGTCCGGCCGGGACCCAGGTAGCCACCATACGACTTCCGCTGATTGACGGAAACAAAGCCCTGAAAGCTGCTAGGCTAAAAGTGGGGTGGTCGGTATGCCCACTGAGCGTGTCCAAGCAGTCGGAAGCTTGCTTCCGGTGTTTCGAGCACGGACATAAAGCCTGAAACTGCAAGGGGCCAGATAGGAGCCAGTTGTGCAGGAGATGTGGCAGTGCTGGCTATAAAGCAAAGGACTGCGCGGAGCCTCCTAAGTGCCTGATCTGTACCGGTAAACGGGACGCAAAGCACGTAACGGGAGGTCCAAGGTGCCCGGCCGGTGTGCCGGCGACTAAGCCACGTTCATAGTGCAAGTGACACAACTCAACCTGAACCACTGCAGCACAGCTCAGCAGCTGTTACACCAAGCAGTTTCTGAGTCAGCAATGGACATTGCCATAGTCTCGGATCCATATCGCGTCCCTGCCGGAAACGGCAACTGGGTCTCGGATAGGTCTGCGACGGCGGCTATATGGACAACAAGCAGGTTCCCGGTTCAGGAGGTTGTGTCAACTGCAGACGAGGGATTTGCGGTTGCCAAAGTGGGTGGAGTGTTCTACTGCAGTTGTTATGCTCCGCCGAGTTGGTCTATCGAGCAGTTTACGCGGATGGTAGACCGAGTATCAGTTGTGCTGACTGGTTTAAGGCCGGTGGTTGTGGCGGGCGACTTTAACGCTTGGGCGGTAGAGTGGGGAAGTCGTCGCACGAACCATAGGGGTCGGATTCTGCTTGAAGCTCTGGCAAAGCTCAACGTAGATCTGGCCAACGTCGGCAACACAAGTACCTTCAGTAGGAACGGTGCGGAGTCTATCATCGACGTGACTTTCGGCAGTCCTGGTCTGATAGGAGATTGGAGGGTAGACTATGGCTACACTCACAGTGACCACCAGGCGGTCCGCTATGGTGTCGGTCAGATAACGAGGCGGCAGGCGGCGAGTAGGGCCAACACTCCAACCACCCGTGGATGGAAGACATCATACTTCGATCCCGAAGTATTTGTGAAAGCGATCCGGAGAGAGTGCGGTGATCGCGGTATGCCCGATCCGAACGCTGATCATTTGGTTGAGGTACTGTCGCGAGCATGTGACGCTACCATGCCTAGGAAAGGTCGTCCTAGGTATGGCAAGTCACCGGCTTACTGGTGGACAGATGAAATTGCGGAACTCCGCGGAGCGTGCTTTCGTGCGAGGAGAATTATGCAAAGAGCTCGTTCGGATGAAAGCAGGGCTGAACGTCGAGTAGCACTTGTTGCTGCACGCGCAGCGCTTAAGAGCGGATAAAAGCTAGTAAACGAGACTGCTTTGAAAGGTTATGTGCTAGTGCCAATGCGAACCCGTGGGGTGATGCCTACAGAGTCGTAATGGCAAAGACCAAGGGTGTGATGGCGCCCGCTGAGCAATCGCCAGAGATGCTGGAGCGGATCATCGAGGGCCTCTTTCCGCGCCACGAGCCAAGGCCCTGGCCCCAGGCCGCTGAGTCGTCCCACGGCCGACGTTCCAGTATCTCAGACCATAGCGTAGGATGGTCGGCCTCCCAGCCGAACATCCAAAGTAACGTGGGCGACGGCGGTTTGGAGGTCGGGGAGGAAGTGACGGTTACAAACGAGGAACTCATTGATATCGCTAAATCCCTAAAGGTGAGCAAGGCACCGGGGCCAGACGGTATCCCGAATATGGCCATTAAAGCGGCTATTTTAGAGGCTCCCGAATTATTCGGGGCAGTAATGAATAGATGCCTGGAAGCTGGCCACTTCCCGGACAGATGGAAGCGACAGAACCTGGTCCTATTGCCGAAGCCGGGAAAACCTCCGGGTGTCCCCTCGTCATATAGGCCGATCTGTCTACTCGATACTGCCGGCAAGGTGCTGGAGAGGGTTATCCTTAACAGACTCGTACAGTACACGGAGGGTACAAACGGTCTGTCAAGGAACCAATTCGGCTTCCGAAAAGGCAAATCTACGGTGGATGCCATCTTGTCTGTCACTAAGACAGCCGAGGTGGCAATCCAGCGCAAGAGGACAGGTATTCGTTATTGCGCAGTTGTCACGCTCGACGTGAGAAATGCGTTTAATAGCGCTAGCTGGGACTCCATAGCCAGCTCGCTTCGGAACGTCCAAGTGCCGGTGTCGCTGTACAGAATTCTGGAAAATTATTTCCAGAATCGTGTGCTATGCTACAACACGGAGGAGGGTCAGAAATGCGTTCCAATCACCTCAGGGGTTCCGCAAGGTTCCATACTGGGCCCGGTGTTGTGGAACGTCATGTATGACGAGGTGTTGAAGCTAAAGTTTCCGGTAGGGGTGGCGATTGTCGGCTTTGCGGACGATATCACCTTGGAAGTCTACGGTGAATCTATCAGAGAGGTTGAGTTGACGGCTGCCCACTCTATAAGCATTGTTGAAGATTGGATGCGATCCAGGAAACTGGACCTAGCGCATCATAAAACGGAGGTTATCGTGGTTAACAACCGCAAGTCGGTGCAGCAAGCAAATATCAGTGTCGGGGACTGCACTATTTCGTCAATGCGGTTCTTAAAACTCCTTGGAGTCATGGTCGATGACAAGCTCAAGTTCGGGAGCCACGTCGACTATGCCTGCAAGAAGGCTTCCACAGCTATTTCGGCATTGTCTCGTATGATGTCTAATAGCTCTGCGGTATATGGCAGCAAGCGAAGGCTTTTAGCCAACGTGGTCCAGTCCATACTCAGGTATGGCGGGCCGGTGTGGTCATCGGCGTTAGGTACCAAAAGCTATCTAGCAAAGCTGGAAAGCACCTATCGTCTCATGTGCTTAAGAGTGGCGAGTGCGTACCGCACAGTTTCACATGACGCAATCTGCGTCTTAGCGGGTATGATGCCTATTGGTATCATCATCAGCGAGGACGTAGAGTGCTTCAACCAACGTGGAACTAGAGGCATACGGAGTACCACAAGATCGGCCTCGATGATCACATGGCAGCGGGCATGGTCTGATTCCACAAAAGGCCGGTGGACACATAGACTTATCCCGGAACTATCCGGATGGGTCAACAGGCGTCATGGCGAAGTCAACTTCCACCTGACACAGATTCTGTCAGGGCATGGTTGTTTTAGACAGTATCTGCACAAATTTGGGCATGCGGAGTCCCCCGAGTGTCCCGAATGCGCGGACGTTGAGGAAACTGCAGAACATGCTTTCTTCATATGCCCTCGTTTCGAGGGCGTGAGAAGCAACATGATGGCAGTTAGCGGACAGGACACTACTCCGGATAACTTAGTCGAAAGGATGTGTTCTAGCTCGGACGTCTGGGGTGCGGTCAATGCGGCTGCTACCCAGATCGTACTTGAGCTACAAAACCGCTGGAAAGCCGATCAACGGCGAATAAACAGCCTAACTACCATAGTCCAGTAGTTATCTAAGAGCGTGCGTTAAGCACAATAGCCCCTCCCTGAAGTAATACCGATAAGGTGGTTCCAGGGGGGATTGAGGCTGGAGACTCGAGTAGGGTTTTAGTGGGTCTGGATCTTCACGATCTGCACGGGATACCAAACCCCACTCCCTGAGCTGTCTTCTCAGGTGTCTGATAGCAGATTTCCCTACTCGTTAAAAAAAAAAAAAAAAGCTATACGGTACACGACTGAAAGACGGTCGCTACGGCCATGCGGGTTGAAGTCGACAGGGAGGAGGTGGAAAGTGAAGTCCTTCCACAAAGACCTGTTCGTTGAAGCACTCAGTGCAGAGAGCATCCGCTCGAACCTGAGTGCTCGTGAGCTGACCAACGTCCTAGTACGGGCATGTGATACTACTATGCCCAGGACGGGGCAGCCAACGAACGGCTGTCGCTCGGTATACTGGTGGAGTGATACCATTGCCCAGCTCCGCTCCAGGTGCCACAGAGCGAGAAGGCTAGCACAGAAGGCCCGGACCGATGCAGATGCTGAAGCTCGGGGGGTCGAACTTAGAGCAGCCAGGTTGACGCTCAACAAGGAGGTTGGGCGTAGCAAGAAATCCTGTTTTCAGGAGCAATGCCGCGATGCGGATTCAAACCCCTGGGGCGGTGCATACCAGGTGGTGCTGGAAAAGATGAAGGGTACATCCGCGCCGCGGGAAACCTTCCCCCAAATGCTGAAAGTCATCGTGGATGGGCTCTTTCCGCAACACGATCCACTTTGGTGGCCTTCGACTCCGTACGATCAATCGAATGATGTCCTCATTCCGGTCATAAATGAGGAACTCATCGTAATTGCCAGGGGTTTAAAAACGAAGAAAGCGCCCAGTCCTGACGGAATCCCGAACGAGGCGCTCAAAGTGGCGATCCAAGCATATTCCGATATGTTCAGAGAGACGCTTAAGAATTGCCTAGAGGTATGCGAATTTCCAGACAAATGGAAAGTCCAAAGATTGGTACTGCTGCCAAAGCCGAGGAAACCGCCTGGGGATCCCTCGTCGTATAGAGGAGGTGGAAATGCTGGCATCGGACGCCATAAGCATAATAGAGGGTTGGATGGCGGGCGTCAATCTACGATTGGCCCACCACAAGACGGAAGCGGTGATGATCAGTAACCGCAAGTCGGCCTTAGAGGCCAACATAATCGTTGGAGGACAGGTGATTGTCTCCAAACAAAGTGTGAAGTACCTGGGTGTTATGGAAGACAACAGGCTGAACTTCATCAGCCACGTGGATTATGCTTGTGGTAAAGCGTCAACGGCGGTTACTGCGCTGTCTAAGATCATGCCGAACGGCTACGGTCCTAGCAGCAGTAAGAGACGCCTGATGGCCAGCGTTGTACCGTATCGTAGCAACGACATGGGCCCTGGCTTTGGAGAGTAAGTGCAATCAGGCATGTCTGAACAAGGTATTCAGGCTGTTAGCATTGCGCGTTGCGTGCGGCTACCGTACCATATCGTTGGATGCGATTGGGGTTATTGCAGCCATGATTCTCATATGCATACTTCTAGGTGAGGATATTGAGTGCTATAGGCAGAGGAACGTTAGGGGCGCTAGGGACAGAGTTAGGCTGGACTCTATTAGGCGTTGGCAGGTGGAATGGGCCCTAGGTGAAGGGTAGTGGCGGTATGAAGTGACAAGGGTGTTGTGTGAACCCACACGCAACAAATAAGTCGGAGTGCTTAGGCACGTCCTCCCTCCTCAAGTAAAACCTAACGGTAGTTCCGGGAGGGGTTCAGGAACTGGCAGCAGGATAGTTTTTAGTAGATAAGCACATGTTGGCACCATGTGAATCCTATTCGGCACTGTGAAGGTGCTGCCTATGAAGATTTTCTCCCTGCATAAACAATACAAAAAAAGCATACCTCCTGCAGCGCTACGATGTCGAACTTGCGGCTCTTCACTTCTTTAGAAAGCACGTAGGTACTTCCGAGGAAATTTAGAGACCGCCAGTTCCATGTTCCTAATTTCCAATCGTTAGACCGTTTTCGTCCCCTGGGTCTTTGCTGATTGTTCCGATTAGAGTTATTATTATTACTTTGGTTTTTTAGTGGTTCAGGGTTGCAAAGCCCGCAACCAATCCCAAAGTATCGCCGGAGGGCCAACGTAGCTCGAAGGAGCCCTCCTCCCCTGTCAGCATACGACCTTGGTTTCCACTGGGGTTGGTTACTCGATCTCCACCGAGGTTGCTCGTATCCCGGCTGGTACCACGAGGAGGTAGGGGTAGGAGTTGCTAGGTAAGAGGCTGTGAACCACTGTGGGGTCTATTTTATACCCAGTGCACAAGGCACCGATGGTACGCATTACCAAGCCGTTTACCAGCCTCTAGATTCAAATATAATGTTCTAATCTCTCCGGAATGATAAAGATACGTAAAAGTGCATACCACCCTCCACACCCTGTAAATCCATACGTTTGCATTTTTTCGGCGTACCGTTGCGGGACATAGGGACAAAATTAAAAATACATCTCTGCGGGTTTTTCTTAGTTGATCCAAAACAAAACTTTCCTGAGAGTTTCAGCTTTTTATCTCTGCTGGAAAATGTGTGGGGCTTAATGGATTAAAATGAGCGTAACTTATTTGCGCCTAAGAGAAAGAAACTGTTTGTACTACAAATAATTACCAAAATAAAACATAAGGTACAGAATGTGCTCGTTTTGTTGTTCTTAGATTAAGGTGCCAGTGTTTTACGAAATGCTATTTTTCCTTCATTTGGTATTTTTCTAAATAAAAGTTTGCGACGAGATTTAGTCAAGTAGGGGCTTGACCTTTCGTGTTTCGACCTTTTATGATTCGGTCAAATAAGAATTTGGCCCTTCATAATACGGCCAAATACAATTTCGGCCTTCGGTGACAGTTGTTCGGCCATTTGAATTTCGGTTATTTGTTATTCTACTATTCGAAACCAACTCGGTGGATCGATGCGAGGGATAGGGAAAACTAACAAAAGCCGGTAGACCTAGAAAAGCGAATAAATCTAGACCTAGATCTCTGTCGCCTCCGCAGTGGCCGTTCCTTTCGACGAAGGGTCGCTGGTAACCCTTGCGGCTTGCGCCCATCTCGTTTGAATCGTCTGTGAAGAGTCGTAAAACATTTTTCACGGAATTCTATCAAAATGTAGTTATGCCATATGTTTTTCTGCCAAATGGTCTCATAGATGTTTCTATGGCAAACGACGTAATGCCAAGCAACATTATGCTTAATGACTTTATGTTGAACGGGTGGCTCCGGTTCTTATTATATTGTGACGCACTATTGTGTTATATTGTGATGATTGACTCAAGTGCGTATTCGTAGGAAAGCGAATTTTTTTAAATTATGCCTATAGTCCATTATGCCTATTATCCATTATGCCTATCGTCCATTATGCCTATCATCCATTATGCCAATCGTTCCTTATGCCTATCATCCATTATGCCTACCGTCCGTATGCCTATCGTCCGTATGCCTAACGTCGCGCACCCCTCTACCATCCTTCTGCTTGGTAGTCTGATGCTTCTTGAACGTCTGATTACTTGGGATACGGTCGAATGTTTGATTTCGAGTTGTTTACCGCTCTATCGATGAGAAGCATTTGGATTTTCAAAGGAAGTACCCAATTTTTTGTGCGCTTTCTCTTGTTCCAAAGATATCACTGTAATCGGTAAAACTCTGCCGATATAAACAACATACTTTCAACTATTTTTAGTCAAAATTTCTGTTATGCTTACTTACGCGGTAAAAAGTTACTAACTAATCAGCGTGTCCAGCTTTTTCGAATACAGTTTTCAAAATACCCACAACTCAAAAGCGAAAGGTTGAGTCAATAAGGTGTGTTCGGATAAATTGAAGGAAATTAAATGTAGTTATTAGAAATTTTATAGAAACAGTGGAGCAACTGGAGTAACATATGAAAAAGACGTGTTTAACATAAAAAATTAAAATAAATCCAACTTTTTCTCCGAATAGCTCGAAAACGGCTGCATTTAGAAAAATAATTATTACGATCAATTTTGTTCTAACTTGAACTATTATTTGAAAAACCCCGAGTTTGAAAAAAATCATGAAAGTCGTTTTCATGTTCATGTATTTTTCAGGAATCAATTTTCAATCAAATCAATTTTCTACAACTTTTGCTTAGACATAATTTTTGTAAAATCGATAGTTTTCGAGATACAATCTTTCAAACGTAATACACATGACAATAAATACACGCTTTTTAAAAATGAGTCTTGAATCACAATGGCGCCAAAACCTGTGGAAGATGCATATTTCCTCCTATCAAACACGTTTGTAATGTTTCATCCAAATCAAAGAGGTTCATTTCAGACTACAGCTCTTTTTGGACGATTTGGCGTGGAACTGCTCTATTTTCCAATCTTTAGCATGATATTCATATTACTATTCAAGAAACACATGGTTTCAAACGTGAACAGTTTCAAAGTTTTTTCTTAAAATAAGCCGGCAGTACAACACATGTGTTCTTAGTAAAAAGTTGCAGGGAGCTAAACTAAAATTTTCACAAGACGACTAGTTTACAATGTTGTTTCGTGGTTACCGAATCCTGAATTAGTAGGCGACACGGATTTGGATTTTTCTAAAACAAAAGACATCTAACCGAGTGACACGCAAGTTTTAAGCAAAATTCAAACGAAGGTTCAGTTTCCAGACATATACTTACTAAAAAATCCTGTGACTTTACACTATAGTCAAGCTGGTTCATCTCTACCAGGATGCTTACTATATGTGACTGGGTAGAAAAATGTTGGAGGTTGGTTCTGTTTGAACTAAAGTTAAATTAATGTACAAAATTTTTGTATTAAACTTTTAATAATATGATAAACACTGGTTTCTTACCTTTTGTTTAGTTTAATAAAGGTTTGATGTTATTATTATTTACTTGCGCCTCCCCTTCAACAATATTTCGAGATCAGGACATGAACTTTTTATCAAATTTGTAGTGCAAAATGCAGATATTGGTGCTGGTACCCTCGAAAAAAAAACGATAATATTTCAGCTTTACGTACATATACGCACATGTATGTATGCACACGTGCATACTTCATCCTCACATATTGATATTGACAAATTGAGTTGAATAGTATATGTGACTAGAGCTTCAAATCAATTGAACGTTTTCAACAGACCTTACATTTATGGTATAACAAAGGTACACATGAAAAAAAGTTTTTGGCGCTTACATGCTGCACTCTGCAACGAATATGTCTGAAGTTGCAGTGCTCCAAAAAGGCAAAATAAGACACAACCACGTGCATCGCTACGTAAGAAAAGTTGCGAATTGTTTATCGCACATACGCATTATTTTTTTCGACAGCATAAAAACCAATGTGCAAAGATCCACATGTGCATGCAAACGTCTGTGTACAATTTCATGGTAGCGTTTAATTCCTTTTAGTCGAGACCACGAGTTGAAATTTGCTTTTGATTTCTGTTGTATGTTTGTCCCTTTCAATCCTATGTAGAAACGTTGTGTGCGTGGTGAATAGTTTTGTTGTTCTCTTTTTCATTAGCATAACGTTTGAATTATGTATCTCAACCAATCAGTTTGTCATCCCATTTTATTTCCACCTCTTATCTCATGTCTGTGTTGAGAAAAGCGTTTATTTTGAGGTATGCACAAGTGTAATCGAACAGATTTGCTTCTCAATGTACAGTCATAGCAGAATGAAGGCAAACTGTAAAATAGTATGAGTGAGTACCTTTTCATACGAGGGTGCTTCTGAGTTACCATTGCCTGTAGTAGAAATGCGTGCGCAAGCGCTTGGTTGGTCGATTCTTTGATAGTAGGACAATGGCAACGCCCACTTATAAATATTACGTGTGTAACAATGTAAAGAGGGGCAAAAACGGACATCCCTCCTTCATTATTATATTATTTTGGAAATACCACTCTATTGTTTGCGTACCACCTGAGTGTATTTTTAGAACGTTATTTTGTATTTTGTTTCCTTATAGTGATTTTTCCTTCAGTTGCGACATTCGTGTTACCACGATTAGACATTCATTAAAAAGTTTCAGGGCTCGTATTATACACGTGTGCTTTGGAATACATTTTTCGCAATGATATTGGAAAACTACATTCTCGCGTTTTAAAACTAAATGGATATACGTATCTTGGAAGCCCACAGAATGGATTTGAAAGAACACGCGAACCATCAGTGATATTATATCACGTGACAAAAACAAAGGATTACTCAAAGAAAATACTACCTGTGATGAGAGTGTAACGGCTTCCGCCATGGCGATGAACCCGACGGAGTAATATTTACAAGTAGTGTTAATATTGTTTCAACATTAGCATGTTTATGTACTGAGTTATTTATTTTGATACAGGTATGCATATAAACTTGTGTTAAATGTGCCCTTGCAAATTTAGTGTTAAACGTACAGTTTTATATTGATATCATGAATATAGCATAAAAATTCAGTATAGGCGATTTTCGTTTTCATGCCAGTTCGACAAGATGTTTGGAGTATTTTTTTAATTTAATGAAGCCTAATTAGGTAAAAGACCTGGAGAAATATTACCAACAGGTGACTTTTGCATCCATAAACCGTAAACAAATAAAAACCTGCGATTGCAAATCAACTAAGGAACTGCAGAATAGACATATTTAGAAATTCAAGTAATAGTTACGTACTGTTACGTAACTAGTAAAAATTACAGTCTACTTTAGAAATCCGTAACATTTGTGCACTAATTTCGTACGAAAAAATTCAGTGTTCATCTCCTAAAACTATTTTCAAATCCTTGTTCGATATTCGACTGTAAAGTAAAACTGCCACGAATTGTATTTCAAATAAAAGAGCAATCAACGGTAGGTGATTAAATTTAAGTTACCAGTAGTTGCCCTCTGGAAATGGGCTCAGGATGATGGAATTGAAATTTGAATTCTAGCAGCACTCCGGTTCATCTCAATTGAAAATCGTATAGCAAGCCTCAGAATTCCTTCTAGTCTAATCGATGCTAGTTTTCTCTTACTTTTATTTAGTTTCGAAGCAAAAGTTGACGCTTAATTAGATAATTATTAGCGGAACCAGTGTTAATTTCTGGGAGGGATTATAGCCCTCGGAAAATTAAATGCAGATCAATGCATGAGCGGTTACTATATAAATAAAAATTGCTCTCGAGTTTTTGTTGCGTACAGCTAAATTAGTTTAGTTTAGTTTTCTAATTATAGCTTTTTCAAAGCTTCAAAAGTTTGGGAGAGGCATATTTTCATTATTCCTCCATTGGCCCCAAGTTACGACACTGATCTTGTAAGCCAGTAAAACAACCGTTGTTTTAAATTATGTTGCAGTTATATTCCAAAGTAGAATATGGTTTTAAGAAGCATGATATTTGCTAAACTTTTAGTTTAAATTAGAAACTACTAGTCCTAGCATCTCGGATTATATTGCATTAAATTGTAATATGCTGACAATTAAAATGATCGACAAAAATGCTGTAGGGTAATAAATGCTAAATACGTTGATGAATAAAACTCTATACACTGAAATCGCATTTTACGCGGTTTGTTTTTTACGCGAATTTCGGAATTTACGCGGTTTTTTTACGCGATTTTTGAAATTTACGCGCAAGTGCTTAAAACGTCTATTTTTTCGCGTAGAGTTGAAATCCGCTGCTTTTTTACGAGAAATTTTGGTTTTTTTTACGCGAATTTTGGAATGTACGCGGTTTTTTTACGCGAATTTCGGAATTTACGCGGTTTTGATTTACGCGGGACGTATCCTTCGCGTAAAAAGCGACTTGAGTGTACTGGACAATTATCGTTGCATTGCATAGACAAAACATTTTTATCGATTTATTAATTTAAGATATAAAACAGATTTGTCCTTAGCGACAGTACACATTTGTGCATGAAATTGGATGTGTGTATCATTTGGTGTAAAACTGTTGGTATAAAAAGATAGGAGGTTTTGTGTCTACTAGAGAAGGAACGTCAAAGCTGTTCCACTCCAGCGGATTTTTCCTATTATCAGTTGCTTGCATTAAAAGAGTAAATGTTTTACATGTAACACGTCAGATGAGTTTCATTCTATTTTACGTTTCTCAACAAAGCACAGGCCTGGACGTATATACAGAGAATCAACGGCTTCTCGTAAATTTCTCAGATACAGTTTTGGACTCGCTTTCCATACAGACCAAGTAAAGGAATGTTGAATATTTAATGCGGTGAGATAAAATTTTATTCGTTCTAACCCAATGTGAATTTCTTGAAGTGTTATTGTAGAACTCAGCAGCAAAAATAAAAGAATGATATTATGAACTTTGCGAACTTTTATTTACTTCGCATCGAACATAAAATCGCTTGATTGCTGACGCCGGTTGATGATCCTTCGTAAACATATGTTAACGATAATAATGTGCAACGGCTTAAAAAGTCAATTGATTGATAAAATGACCTGTAAAAACCATTCGATGTGCTGGGATCACTATGATTCATGCTTCATGGTGCTTACAGGGAATTTGTTTATTCAACCCAGGTTGAAACTGGATGTTCATTTGCTTCTATTTGAAAATTCATTTAGTTTCAACCCAGGATAGAAATTGTTATTACTCAAATGTTACAGCTCAAAATGACTCAAATGTCAAAGATTACATACTACATTGAAGATTAGTGGAAATAGCCAAATTGAACAGATCAAGCAATTCGATCCAAACCAATTCAAACGAACATGTTTGCTAGTGTTTTTATGTTGCTGTGGCGAAAATTTCGATTAGATTTTCGAGATATACACGGTTAGCCATAATTTAACGTCAATGTGACACTCGAGAACCAAAACAAAGTGATTTGAGTTAAATTAACTATAATAACAAAAAATAAATAAATTAATTATAGTTTTAAGTTATTGGAACGAGGACACCTCGTTGCTGTGTGACTAGCGACGCCAGTCAGCTAGGTTTCATGGTAGTGACAGCGGGTTTATTTCAATTCTCGATCAGGTCGAGAAATTTTTCTGCTTGGAAATGTTCTTGACTATTACTGAAGTACAGTGTATTGCTGTACTTTGCCAAAAACTTGCAAAATGTATCAAATGAACGATATCGAAATTCACATAATTATAATTATTAGTTTACTTGTTTACTAAAATGAAACGGCCCCAAGAATCCTGGGGAATCCCAGAGCTGACATGAATTTGCTTGCGTTCCGTTAAATTTGACCTCAGTTTGGGTTAAATGTTTGATAATTTGAAGGCTATTAAAGGTACGTCTGTACTGTCAATTGCCCTACTAAAATGCATGTAAACAGTAGCTACTGTTGCCAATATTTATTGCATTCAAGGTGTAAGATACAAATTGCGGAAGATTTGAGACAGCACAGCGAGGTTTGAAAAAACTGTGTTGCTTACATATAATTTTGTGCGTTACATACTGAAAAACTTTTTTCATTTACAGTTTACTACATAGTTTCAATGAATATAAATAAAAACTGATATAAATGTCCAAATGACAGAAAGAGTATTTTTCAATCAATCTAAGAGAGGCCCTCTGTAATATCATCATAGTTATTATTTAAAAATCATTTCATCAATTATTTCGTTAATATCTCGGTGAATTATATCAGTCCGGGTGGAGTTCGTTGGATTTGACTCTGGTGCAGTTTGGCGCTTGCTAATATAACTGGCACGCATTGTATGCGGGTTTAACTCGTTAATTTTCCAGTTTTGCAAGTGGAAACGAAACTGATAACATAAGAATGCCTTGTATGCTCTCTGATAGTTTTTATTTTCTTCACTTCAACACCTTACTCTCCTCTTAAAATACATCATAATCTGTACACATGCAACCTTTTATTAATATTATACCGTCTGTCGTAGATGATCGTTGCAAAATTAACCAAATAGGGTATTGTCTTATCGTCGGGCCACTGTTATGGTCGGGCCATCACGATTTTACAGTTTTAGTAACTCATGATATCTATGATACAGCCATTGTAAAACTTCTTACTGTGATAGCTAACTTTTCCCAATATTGTGAGTTTCAATCGTGTATTCAAAACACCCGTACTGAATTTAGTGACTAAATCTTACAAAAAAAGTTTTCCAGGCGCAATGAACTTCAAGAAATGATTCATGAAATGCAATTAGGCCATTGCAAATCATATTTAAAGTATTTGTCACCCCCCCACCCCCCCTTGGAAATTGGCTTGAAAAATCGGGGGGCAAAAAAATAATCTGTAGGATATGAGTCAAATTTCTTTTTATAAAATCAATTGTCTGTGGGCTCTACAGTCTGAAAAACTCAAAAAATGAGTCTCCGAGTTGAGTTAACGCTTCTAGCACGAAACAGAAATGGAAATTCGAACAATGGAATTTCCGAAAATCGTCCAAAAAAATTTTCGTTCGTTTTTGTCTTTTTTCGTATTTTTTTGCATAGAAAATAATAACGTATATATTATAAGCAAGAATAGATTCGGTCTTCACGTTTAAACCTTAAATAATAATTAAAAATAAAAATAAAAATGTTTTTTTTGCTCGATTAAAAAATTCACTTTGTTTTTTTTTCGCCCCCCCCCCCCCCTTCAGTGGCCGAACACCGGAAGGACAAAAACTTTATAAAATATTTGTAATGGCCTAATCGAGATAAATTTTGAAAATGTATGAAGTGTGTTGTGCTGCACACGAAGACTATCGAAAAATCCCCTCCAGTAAGGTGTTTAGGAAGGCTAAGGTGAAATACTAGAAAAGCGCTATTTGTAAAGGTCGGGTTGAGTAATCATGGTTGGGCCACCATAATATAAAGCGCAGAAGCGCAATAATTGCTAGAGAATGTCAATCACGTAAAATGTGATGAAATAAAGCAAAATTAATACGAAAAAACCCAGATTTTTGTTGTTTTTTTCATTGTAGTTGGACACTTCGGAAAAGGCGATTGTAGGAATATTGATTTTACAAGATCGCCAAAATTTCGCAAAAATGCAATTAAAAGTAGGGTATTCGAACCTATATGAGCCGTTGTTTACGGAATTCATTCTTTTGATTTGATTTATTTGATGTATAGGCTTTGCCCGCTATCACACTTAAAGATGTACATAAAGATTCTAACAAGTAAATAAATACATAAAAATTTTACACATGATTATTAAAATACTGTTTAAGGTTGTGTTTAAGCTGACCACTTGACATATCAATGGAAATTACGGATTGAAGATCGTTATAAATAGCCATCATTCGATAGATGGGCTCATTCCGGGCATAATTCTGCGACCTGTTCGATAAATGGAACGGCCTAATTCTTCTTAAGCTGGTTCTGCCTTCATATCTAGTTACCTGGCTGAACAAGTATGGTGCGCTGTATTTCTCCGAAATAACGTTTTTTAGAAGCAGAACATCAATTAAAATCCTGCGGTCATTCAAGCTGTTGATTTCTACTAGCAAACAAAGAGATCGGTAGTCAGGCATTTCATCTCTCCAACCAAGATTGCGCAAAGCATATCGCACAAACTTTTTCTGCACACGCTCGATCCGGTTAACGTATATGTTATAAAATGGACGCCATACCACGCTTGCATACTCAATTGTGGTGCGGACCAAACCAGTGTAGATAGCAATTATCGTGTACGGGTCATCTAATTCACGGCTAAATCGTTTCACCATTCCGAATAATGAATTTGCTTTCGTTACTATCTTCTCGATGTGCTTGCCGAAGGTCAATTCACTGTCCATTTCAACGCCTAAATCACAATGCCAAGTTTTCCTTGGGACTAAATCATCACCTAGGCGGTATCCATATTCGATTTTACTCGATTTGCGACTAAAAGAGACCACTTTGCATTTGGAAACGTTTACTTTTAGTCCAAACAATTTGCAAAAGTCCAGAAAACGATTCAAGTTCTCTTGAAGAGTCGCACAATCCTTCAGGGAACGTACAGGAGTAAACATTTTTACGTCATCAGCATAGGTAGTCTTTTCATGTCTCTTTATAGAATTTCAATACGTATGTCTTAGATTTTCTGCGGTGGTCCAACCTGTACAACATGATCCGACTATGACAACGTTTTTTGTCTTCACGTAAATGCCTATAACTTTTTATTTTTTAAGCAATCAGTTCAAAACTTTCCGGAAATATATCTTATTCTTAGACCTTTGCAACGATGTATTTAGATTTCCAGAATTCTTTTTGAAACGAAAGTTATGGGTGAATTCCAAAACGTAGCCCAACCACAGCGGCACTCCCCTATATATATTTCAGAACGTGTATTGATCTTAATTGCCTAACTGTTTATACAAGTAAGTAATTATTTCGGAATGATTTTTGTCGCTCTCAACAGGCTTCACATCACAAATCGGAGACAATACTATCAACCAGCATTGACATTCGCTTCTTTGGAAAAGTGTTTTTATCTCTTTATTTACCGGAATCGTACCAATCGCCAATCCTTGGACACCTCAGACAAACTCTACCGTACAGAGAAAAAGAAAAAAAGATATACTCTAATATTTGTTGCAGAGTTTAGTGTATATGAAGAGTGACAATTTCGACGTGTTATTAAAATATGTAAGTGGGAGACAATAGAAGTCAATTATCGAGTGACGGTGCTGAAATAGGTTAAGCCAACGCAAAAGTGATTCGTTAAAGAAAAAGGAAAAAGTGAAGAATTTTGGGTCGTCTGCAATACATAGTGAGGGCGAGATTTTCCCCCGCGTGTGTCATTCTCTGTGTTTTTTGCTTTCGAAAAAAGAATATCAAAATTTACTCACCCACGCATTTTGACGCCGCCAAGGCGTTGAAGCTTGAGGACGAATTTGCTGGCGGTTGCATGACTATGTACCCGTCAGCAGATAAGATAAAAATGAGTACTCCCAGCTGTTTTCCGGGTCGATATAGCCCAACCTATCGGGGTCCTGATCAGATGCGGCGCTGCATGACAAACCCTTCGGTAAGTGAATTATTAAGCTATTCTAGTAACTTTCGTCGGTGATATACTTAGAATTATATACGGATTGTAATACATTTCACATGAATTTATCGGTATAATGATCAGTGTCTGTGGGTATTTGGGCCTGCTGCTCACAAATCAGCACTCAGCACATCAGAACTGAGTACTAATGTCTCAGTTTTCAATCAATATCGCACTTTCCCACTCTTTAATGATTTTACCCGTAAATAAGTCGGATTTAGATAAAGCTAGGTTGCAACTGCTCAAAATGCCCTTAAAGTGTACAAACTCAGATTTTGAGTAGTGTTTCAACCAAAAAATTGGTAGTAGGAACTTGAAAGTGCGTTATTTGTCATAGAGAATAATTTAATTATTGGTAGCAAGTAGCTAAAATTGGTTGAAATTTTTACCCAAAATTTGAGTTTGTATACTTTAAGGGCGTTTTGAGTAGTTTCAACCTAGCTTTAACTAAATCCAAACTATTTACAGGTAGAATCATTCAACAGTGCAGGCCAGGTGGCATGGGCAGTAACGTAGTGTGTCCAATTTGGTTTGGGGAATGACATAAATTTGGCAGAATTTTTACCTTATACGTTAGACGGACTTCGTCGAGTTGGCACTCGATCCAAGGTGGACATGACCCTTTCAGAATTCAAAAACATTGTGTGTTTAGAGAGTTCATGTAAATAAGAAACTTTGCATACTTAGTTTTCCAAAATTTGACTTGACTTTTGGACTTGACTTCTCTTTTTTTTATAAAAACCCGATTTAATCCACCTAGTGGTGAAAGGAACCTTTGTTATACCATCTTATATGTCATTTGATATGGGCATTTCCAGCACAAATATTATTTTTGTTTTGTATTTGAATTTGTAATTTTCATAAAACTGTCAGAGTCAAATTATATACGTATCACTTTGAATTAAATTCTTATATAAATTGTTTCTTAGGCCCAGTCGTTCTCAAGTTATTCAGATGTGAAATCTAAAAATTATCTATTAGAGTCAATACATGCAAAGTATCCGATAACCGTGTAATCGGATTTGAACCAAATTTTGTCAGATTGTTCATTTTAGGTCAGAAAGGAAAAATCTTAAATTTGGTGCCGATTGATACGATTAGTGGTAGTACCTCCGTTTTTAAAAAAAGATCCGTTTCGTCACACCTTTTTATTTTTTACTTACAGATAAACATGGAAATCTCGACCAACATGTCATACGGTCCAATGTGCAAATGAGAGATTCTCTTTGCGTTTCCTCTCTTATATTTATTACGGCGGCATAAATACATATTCGACCCAATAAAGGATAAGCTTTCCAATAACACCAGTAACCATTTCATGCAAAATAGACGCATTCATGTGCATTTATGCCGTCGTAATAAGCCTAAGAGCCGAGATGCAAAGAGAATCTCTCATTTGCACATTGGACCTTTTGAAATGTTGCTCGTCAAATATTAGGTTTAGAAAGAAACTATTTTCACATTCAAATTCCAATTCCAATCGAAAATAGTCGAGTAAAAATGATTTTTTTTAGCATTTTGAGCTGGAAATGAGCATACAGAAATCGACACGTCTTCGGAACTTAATTCAACTGTTTGTTAATGCTGTGCTAGTTATCGTCCATATGCATTCTAGCGATAAATAATCTTCATTGTGTATTTTAACGGGCCCGGCCAAAATCTTCATTGTGTATTTTAACGGATTTTTTTTATGCTTCAAATCCATTTTTAAAGCAAATAAAGCAACATATGATATATACACCTTCTAGAAAGTTACGTATTTTGATAGTATCCAAAAGTTTGTAGAACATGTCGAACCTGTTAGATGAGGTTTTGCGTACAAGAAGTTTAACAAACTGATTTTAAGGGGGTCACGACAGAAAGTCAATTATATCTCGCAAACCATATGATGCAGATACTTAGTATCTTCGGCAAAGTTTAATGAAATTCAAAGTTCTACAACTTTGCCGAACACATGACCATGCTATCTAGTTTCTATAAAAAAATAATTTTTTCAAATTTGTTATCACTTTAATATCCAATTATATGAAAATGTCATTAGATGCAAAATACTTTTTTATGAACTTCTTCTAAGACACCTAAGCTCGAAAACGTCCCACTGTACACCGTCCAGCCGAAATACGACGACTGGCTTGTTAGGCTAGCATCGTACCCCGAAGCTAACTGGGCGGGTCTGTAACGACAATACCCTACATATTTTTAATTGCTACGCATAAGTGTTCCATGTTATTTTTTCCCAAAGTAATGTTATGTTGGCTCCAAAATGTTAACAACAAGCATACTATGTCAGTCCCACGTTACAAATAATCGCATAACAGTCTCAGCAGTGAAACTATAACAATAAACATCTGTTTTTTTTGGAAATGGCTGGACCGATTTGACTGCAGCAACTACCAAACGGAAGGTTTTATGGCCTAGAAGAATGCTATTGAACAGAATTTTGAATCGGATATACTGTTCCGAAGATATGACCGGAACAAGTTCCGGATTATATGAGCCGTTCCGAATTACAGTGGTCTATTGACCATTCAGTGAATTCTATCAGGAAACGCAATTCTGGCATAACTTTTCAAAAGGACCTAAGTAACATTGAGAGACTCTCTTTGGCGTCCCTCTCCTGATTATTACGGCGAAATGAATGCATTCCAACAAAAAATTTCTTCACGTTTAGCTAGATAATGACGCTAGCAACCGATTCATGCAAAGCTGGTGTTTTAAAGTGCAAGTGCATTACCGTGGGAGATGAAAGAGAAGAGGCATGAAGATAATCTCTCATTGTTACTTAATTCCTTTTGAAAAGTTACGCGAGAATTGTCTAAAAAACTTCATAAAAAATTCTATTCATTTATTTTCTCCAAACCAATAGTTGTAATGTGCAGGGTATAAAGTGATTCAATACACTCAAATCTCGTTTTACGTCCACTATTGGGGGGACGTAAATCAAATCGGTCGTAAAAAAGTGGACGTAAATTCAAATTTCGGACGTAAAACGAGAGGATGTTAATTCAAATTTTGGACGTAAAACGAGAGGACGTTAATTCAAGTTTTGGACGTAAAAAAAGTGGACGAATTGACGTAATTGGTTCCAACATGGAATAACTCGTGATCCTGACCGTATAGAACGTTGGTGTCTTCGACAAAGTTGTTTAGCAGATCAAGGGCTTTTCGTCGGATTGTATGGATTATAGAATTGTCTCACTACGTGGCGCTAGTGTATATGTAGTACTCTTATGCAGGCTATATCTTGCACTGTTGACTATCTAGAATGCTGCGGTCTTAGGGGAAGTTTACTAAAATGACTGACACCTTCAAGATGGTATGGAAAATAATGCAGAATTGACCCATTATGTGGCGCTATCTATCAAAAAAGTTGCGGTCTTCGGGAAGCATATTCAAATGATTCCCACCTTCAAGTTGGTATGGAAAATAGCGCATAATCGTCTCACTACGTAGCGCTAGAGTATATATAATACTCTTATACAAGCTATATCTTGCGCTGCTGACTATCTAGAAAGTTGCGGTCTTCGGGAAGATTACTCAAATGACTACCGCGTTCAAGAATGTAATGATGGCTATGAAAATACGTGGACGGGGGTTCATAAATACAACGCCTGTAACCATTGAGACATAGTGATTTCTTTTAAAAATCACTTGCGTGCATCATAAAAGTTGAAATAGTAATGAATGAACAGCCCACCGATTATTGTATTATATATGATTATGCGTAGCATGACATGTTTCAATAATCCTACTTTAACTCGCTTGTGGCCTTTAAAAGGGCCATTGATTACATTTGAGTGGTTCAGAAGGAAAGGGGTGTAAGTGACAAAAAGTAAATTTCGAGAAAATCAGATCCAAAGTTAACATCGTCTAGAAAATTCGTCAGATTATATAATAGAAAACTAATGACGCACTATGGTTGTACTAGCTTTATTTTATCAAATTCTATTAAAATCTTTGAAAACCACTTTGATTTTCGGGATTTATAAGATAGTTTTGAAAATGTTTTTTGCACTTACACCCCTTTCCTTCTCAGTTATGCACTTGTACCCCTTTCATTCCAAGCGATTATAGGGAATTACTACTTGGAGTGAAAAGGGTGCAAGTGCAAATCTTGGAATCATATTACAATCGTCTTCATTGAAAGGTAGGTTAGGGGGCAGGCAGCAGTAGTTCAGGATTTTCTCGCTACGTGGCGCTAGTGCAGATGTAATATTCTTGTATAGGCTGTATCTTACGCTACTGCGAGAAAGTTGCAGTCTTCGGGAAGGTTGTTCAAATGACTGTCATCTCGGAAATGACATTGAAAATAGTTCAGAATATTCTCAACGCTCAGCGCTAGTGTATATGCGAACTCGGTTTATTTGTTATTGCTTATAATCCTGTAACCTAAGGTATTACTTTCTTAGGGAAAGTTGTTTGAGTAATAGCAGCCTTGCAGATGGTATAGAAAATAGTGCAGAATTGCCTCACTACGTGGCGCTACCGTATATGTAATATTACAGTATACGCTGTAACTTACGCTACTGATTACCTAAAAAGTAGGGGTCTTCGTTTATACAAGTTTATACAAGTGATTGTTATCTTCAAGATGGTATGAAAAATAGTTCAGAATTTTGTCATCGGCGGGGCTAGCGTATATGCGTATACGTTATATATCATGATATGATAAACTAAAAATATTACTTTCTTCGGGAAAATGGTTTTAGTAATAGCAGCCTTGCTGATAGTAGGGAAAATAGTACAGAAGTGTCAGAAGTGTACTGCGTGGCGACAGCCCTACCAGCACGGTCGTTACATTGTAGTTGTGGTAACCGAATTATGACTAATTTCAGTCGTAATCGAGTTGCTTCAACTAAATGGATCTAAAGTGTGCTACCTGGGAGCGTACATGTAATGTACTTGTGTGGGCTGTATCTTGCGCTACTCATAGCTCATGATCTTAGTAATCTAAGAAATCGATTTTTTCGGAAATGGAAACATCGTTGGACATCGATTTTCCTAGAATTCTAATTGTATGTAATCCCTGATTTGCCTGATTAAAAAAATCTCATTGTTCGTTTCTCCCCCCGTCCCCTTCAGTGGCCTGACATCTTAAAATCAAAATCTTCATAAAATATTTGTAATGGCCCAACTTCAGAACGACTGAACCTAAGAAATAAGTTTATATGACGTAATTTCTTCAATTATTCTCGGCCATAGTGGTAGCCTGCTTAGAGCACTCTAATTTGTTCAATTTGTTATGCGAAGAATTTGTTTCTTTTTAAATTTTATAAAAATAAGTAAAATTTGGAAATTTTTGAAAAATTTGAAAAATTTGTTAGAATAAAACAAAAAATCCGAAAGAGTGCCCATTAGTAGCTCTTCGCCAGATTTTAGAACATGTTTTAACTTATCATAATAAAGATGAGACGAATCTGAGGGGACATGTTTTGAGATAATTCACGTTTTATGCTTTTTATTTTGATTTTGCAAAGTTTTTACTTTCAACGTATTTTTTTTCGAAAATACACTTAATTTCCTTCAACTTTTCCGTTGACGTAATTTTTAACAAATAAGTAGTTTTCAAGATATATTTAAAAAATCTTATTTATAAATACGCCTTTTTGAAATGTTACTCACGATGAAAATAACTATGTTTCACGGAAAATGAATCCTTGTATAGCGCCCAACATATCAGCAAAATTTCATCCCAATAAAAAATATTTGAGACAAACTGTTTTGTTAGTTGAGCTGGCATTGCTCATATAATGCACTTACACCCCTTTCCTTCCAAGTGAAATCCAACTTTTATTTTGCTGTTTTTTTCATGATACTAAAAAAAGTCATTAAACGGTAAAATTTTGATGTGAATTTTCTTGCATGCATAAAACCATGCTCAAAGTATCGTTTCCTACCATTATCTCGATTTTTTCAATTTTGTCACTTACACCCCTTTCCTTCTCACCTCCTCAAATAACATTAAAGCCCAAGCGCGTTCATCGCAAATATGACGTGCCATTCGAATGTCGTTCTCTTTTGACATGAATGGCAACAGGCACATAAGTTAGCGGCGTCGATTCACTGTCTTTTGCTCCGAGAAGGTTTTACTAGTTTACATTGACAGTTTACCGCATGTTACGTAGCAGAAAATATGCAAAAATTTCTGTTTTATTTGTATGAGAGTTGTTATCCTCGTACCACAGGGGTGAGGGGTCTCAAAGCATCATAAAATAATTTCATGTCTCCAAAAACACCCACAAGCCAAATTTGGTTCTATTCGCTTGATTAGTTCTTGAGTTTTGAGGAAATTTGTGTTGCATTTGTATAGGAGCCCCTCCTCCTACGCCCTTCTTATAATTGCCCATTTACCCATCCATAAAATTTCTGGACATTTTATCTATTCAACGACATGTAAATCGTTCAGTTTCGTTCAGTAGTTTAGTAGTTCGCATTTGAAATCTTTCATTCAAACGTTACACTTCTATTTTCGTTTTCACAAAGTGCTACCCAGTCCCAGTATAGTAGACAAAGACGTAGTCCTACGTCAAAATATTTTAACTGTTTGAGCAGTCACTGAAAACCTTGAACTTTAACTCCATATTTGGTACCAAAATAATAAAAATCAATTCAGTGGTTCAAAAGTGATAAATTATTAAAGAAGGAAAGCTTGGCAAAAGTTGAGATTTTTTGGGACCACTCTTTCTCAAAACGGGGCTCCCTAAGTGCCAAATGGAAAAATACGGGCTTAAATTTTGTAGAATTTTTATGGACGGTTGACCAAGCGGGAAAGAGAGATATACATGCTAAATAAATCGTATTTCATGCGCAAAATTGGCTTATCCGTACTATTTTGGAGGCGATATACGTGATTACGAATGATTTTGAGCGTTACGACTATATAAGTATTTATATACGATAATATCCGATTAAGCTCATGCCTATTAGATGGTATGGCTTTGCATAGCATGTTTCAGATCAATCATATATGCAACCAGAATGGAAGATTTCTAGATTTAGTTTTTTCGAATCAGCAAGCTTTGTCAGCTTGTTCAGTCACGACTGCACTTGTTTCCCTCTGCAACATTGACATACATCATCCTCCCTTGATGGTTACTTACAACAGGACAGTCAAAACTCATTTTATTGACGAATTCGACTCTAACAGTTTTGACTTTCGGCGGGGTAACTACGATGCCATCAATATAGCATTAAGAGAATTCGATTGGACATCAATCAGCGCGTGCAGTAATCCAGATGAAGCTGTTTCGGAATTTACCGTCAAAATTCAAGAGCTAATTCTCCAATATGTTCCCAAAGTTCGTCCTCGCCCTAAGCCTATTTGGGGAAATCGATTACTTACCCGACTCAATCGTTCCCGGAAATCAGCACTTCGTGCCTACCACAGAAATAGAAATTCAGCTGCTCGATATCGCTTTATTACATCAAGCAGAACATATAAAACGCTGAACAAAAAACTGCATAGTGATTATGTACGCAGAACTGAGAGAAACCTACGATCAAATCCAAAAGGCTTTTGGAGGTTTGTGAATTCGAAGCGAAGAGAGGACGGGCTTCCATCTAGCATGTACCTGCGGCATAATGAAGCGTCCACTGACAGCAGCAAATGCGAATTGTTTGCTGAACACCTTGCAAGCGTTTTCAATTGTGAGTGTGCTTCAAGAGACGATATCGCTGCGGCCCTTGTACACGTTCCTAGCAATATGTTCTGTAGAAACTTTTACAATTTTGGACGAGGAAGTGGCCAAAGCAATTATCAAATTAAAACAGTCCTATCGCCCCGGACCTGACGGCATTCCTGCTGTTGTGCTGAAGAAATGTTTTGAAACATTAAAGTCACCGCTTGCCTGCATTTTCAACCTTTCTTTACGATGCCAACAGTTTCCTAGCAGCTGGAAAGAGTCGTTTATGTTTCCGGTGTTCAAGAAGGGTGATAGACGTAATGTGGAACAGTACCGCGGTATTTCATGTCTGTCCACCTGCTCAAAAGTTTTTGAAGCTATTATGTATAACCATTTGATATTCAACATAAAAAGCTATATCTCTACGGCACAACATGGCTTCTTTCCTGGCAGGTCCGTAACTACCAATTTATTGGAATTCACTTCATTCTGCTTGCGTGGTATGGACCGGAGTACCCAGGTAGATGCTATCTACACTGACCTGAAGGCTGCATTCGATCGTGTTGATCATGGTATATTATGTGCTAAATGCGATAAACTTGGAGCTTCTGTTGCAATTGTATCATGGCTGGAATCTTATCTACGAAATCGGAAAATTGCTGTAAAGTTGGGTGCGTCTCAATCTGGCTGGTTCAGTAACAATTCTGGAGTCCCTCAAGGCAGTATACTGGGACCCTTACTTTTCTCGTTGTTCATTAACGATGTAACCAAGCTACTACCACCTTTTTTTTTTGTATTGTTTATGCAGGGAGAAAATCTTCATAGACAGCACCTTCGCGGTGCCGAATAGGATTCACATGGTGCCAACATACGCCTACCTACTAAAAACTCTCCTGCTGCCCGTTCCTGAACCCCTCCCGGAACTACCGTTAGGTTTTACTTCAGGAGGGAGGACGTGCCGAAGCACTCCGACTTGTCCGTTGCGGGTGTGGGTCCACACAACACCCTTGCCATTTCATACCGCCACTACCCTTCACCTAGGGCCTGGGCTGCCCAATCAGCCCGTTACTGACCCTAGCAAGCTATGTCGGCCCTGTCGTTGCAAACGTTCTAGCCGTTGCAACTCCGTTATCACCGCGGTTACCGCCCTATCGACGGCACCCCATGCACGCTGCTCAGCGCACATTCTCTGCACGATGTTGTCGGCGTTGGTGTCTGCTCCAACGACCGCAAGCATCACCTGCCGAGTGGACGTAAACCGCGGGCAGTGAAAGATCACATGCTCTGCCGTTTCCTCGGCTACCGTGCAAACGGGGCAAAAGGGTGAATCTGCCCGCCCACGCGTATGTAGATACTTCTTAAAGCATCCATGACCCGACAGGAACTGGGTAAGGAAAAAGTTTACCTCACCATGACCTCTGCCGATCCAGGACGATATGTTCTGGATCAGCCTATGGGTCCACCTACCATGGTCGGTGCGATCCCATTCCGCCTGCCAACGCCTAATAGAGTCCAGCCTAACTCTGTCCCTAGCGCCCCTGACGTTCCTCTGCCTATGGCACTCGATATCCTCACCTAGGAGTATGCATATTGGAATCATGGCTGCAATAACCCCAATCGCATCCAACGATATGGTACGGTAGCCGCACGCAACGCGCAATGCTAACAGCCTGAACACCTTGTTCAGGCATGCCTGATTGCGCTTACTCTCCAAAGCCGGGGCCCACGCCGGTGCACCGTATCGTAGCACCGACATGGCAACGCTGGCCATCAGGCGTCTCTTACTGCTGCTAGGACCGTAGCCGTTCGGCATGATCTTAGACAGAGCAGTGACCGCCGTTGACGCTTTACCACAAGCATAATCCACATGACTGGTGAAGTTCAGCCTGTTGTCTGTCATGACACCCAGGTACTTCACACTTCGTTTGGAGACAATCACCTGTCCCCCCACTATTATTTTTGCCTCTATGGCCGACTTTCGGTTGCTGACCATCACAGCTTCCGTCTTATGGTGGGCCAATCGCAGATTGACGCCCGCCATCCAACCCTCTATTATGCTTATGGCGTCTGATGCCAGCATTTCCACCTCTTCTAGAAACTCGCCTACCACCGTAAGGACGATATCATCGGCGAAGCCAGTAATATCGACCCCGGTGGGTAGTTCAAGCCTCAGCACCCCATCGTACATGGCATTCCAAAGCGTGGGGCCGAGAATCGAACCCTGTGGAACACCCGCTGTCACTTTGTACCTCTTCGCCCCATCCGCCGTGTCGTACACTAGCGTCCGGTTCTCGAAGTAACTCTTAAGCAACCTGCATAGATGATCCGGTACCCTCATCCTATGCAGCGCTAACGCAATTGCACCCCAGTTAGCGCTGTTAAAGGCGTTTTTGACATCGATTGTGACTATAGCACAATACCTGTCGCCTCGCCTTTTCCGTTTCATAGGCTTCTCGGCCCTCTCCACTACGGACTTTATGGCATCTACAGTGGACTTCCCCTTACGGAAGCCAAACTGCGTGTTTGCCAGTCCGACATCACTTTCCACTACAGGCGTCAGCCTGTTTAGGATTACCCGCTCTAGCAATTTGCCTAGCGTGTCCAATAGGCAAATTGGCCTGTACGACGAGGGATCACCAGGCGGTTTCCCCGGCTTTGGCAGCAGTACCAATCTTTGGACTTTCCATTTGTCTGGAAATTCGCATACCTCTAGGCAACTCTGAAGCGTCTCTCTAAACATATCGGGATACGCTTGGATCGCCGCTTTGAGTGCCTCGTTCGGAATCCCGTCAGGACCGGGCGCTTTCTTCGATTTCAAACCCCTGGCAATTACGATGAGTTCCTCATTCGTGACCGGAGTGAGGACATCATTCGATTGACCGTACGGGGTCGGAGGCCACCAAACTGGATCGTGTTGCGGAAAGAGCCCTTCCACGATGACTTTCAGCTTTTGGGGGCAGGTTTCCTGCGGCGCAGATGTACCCTTCATCTTTTTCATTACCACCTGGTATGCACCACCCCAGGGGTTTGAATCCGCATCGCGACATAGCTCCTGGAAACAGGATTTCTTGCTACGCCTAACCTCTTTCTTAAGCGCCGACCTTGCCGCTCTAAGATCAACTCCCCGAGCTTCAGCATCTGCATCGGTCCGGGCCCTCTGCGCTAGCCTTCTCGCTCTGTGGCACCTGGAACGGAGCTGGGCAATGGTATCACTCCACCAGTATACCGAGCGACGACCGTTCATTGGCTGCCCCGTCCTAGGCATAGTGGTATCACATGCCCGTACTAGGACGTTGGTCAGCTCACGAGCACTCAGGTTCGAGCGGGTGCTCTCTGCACTGAGTGCTTCAACGAACAGGTCTTTGTCGAAGGCCTTCACTTTCCACCTCCTCCCTGTCGACTTCGCCCCGCGTGGCCGTAGCGCCCGTCGTTCAATCGTGTACCGTATAGCTTGGTGGTCACTATGCGTGTACTCATCTGACACCCTCCAGCCCATGTTGTCAAGCAACGTTGGGCTGCAGAAGGTGATGTCGATGATCGATTGTTGTACCCCCCTACAAAAGGTACTGACGGATCCCACGTTAGCCAGACTTACATCTAGCTTGGACAGAGCTTCCAACAAGCTTTGTCCCCTCGGAGTAGTGCACCTGCTACCCCATTCGACAGCCCAAGCATTGAAGTCTCCTCCAATGACAACGGGCTTGCGGCCCGTGAGTTCGTCGGTGAGCGCGTCCAGCATCCGGTCAAACTGCTCCGGCGACCACCTAGGTGGAGCGTAGCAGCTACAGATGCAGACGCCATCGACCACCGCGATCACGAACCCCTCTTGGTCGGACGACACCACCTCCTGGATCGGGTATCTACCCATCATAGCGATCGCTGCCATCCGACCCTTATCGATAACCCAGTTAGCGCCTCCACGGGGGACCCGGTAGGGATCCGCGATAATGGCAATATCGCACTCCGTCTCGGCTGCCGTTTGCCAAAGCAACTCCTGTGCCGTTTCACAGTGGTTTAGGTTAATCTGTATAACCTGCACCCTTATCGTTGCAATGCCCGCCTATAAGCCGCACACAGTGGACCACCTGTGGCATGCTTATTTCCCGCATCGGCTGTGCAGAGCATGCACCTGGGGGGTTTGCTACATCCCCTGGCGAAGTGGCCATCTTCGCCGCACCGCCTGCACAGCTTGGACCGATCGGGGGCCTTACACTTGGCCGCCCGATGGCCAAAGCCCATACACCTGAAACAGCGTTCGATACGCCGTTTCGACACCAGGGTACACACTGACCATCCTACCTTAATTTTGCCAGACGCCAACATCTTGTTGGCGATTGCCTCTGGCACGTTTAAGGTCGCGGTTTGCATATCTCCATATGCCTTCCGCAAGCGGATGTCTGCGGGTGCCACATCAACCTTAAGCTGATCCCGCATAGCCTCACGCAGGTCAACTGTCGTCGTAATCTCGTCGAGGTTTTTACACTCGACCAGAACACGCTGCGACAGCGCCTTGACCTGGCCCGCTTCGCCCAGGGACTGCTCAACCAGTTCCTGGTAATTCGAACTCTGGACCGTTGGGTCCTTTCTAAGTTCGAAAAGCATATCCCCTGCCTGGGTTCGGCGGGTCTTTACAACGTTGGCCCCAAGCTCCTGCAACTTGGGGTCCACACGAACCTTGCGCAGTAGATCAGCATACGACAGCTTGCCTGTCAGCTTCACTACTAAGGCGTCGCCCTTATGGACGCGCCTTGGCTTTGGCTTTGCAGCCGCAGCCTCGCTCGGTTTCGGCCTCGGCGGTTTAGGCGGTTTACGCCTAACCACCTGCCAATCCTCTTCCCCGGTCCCGGAAGCACCATCCGGGACCGCCTCCGCACGTTCGCTGGTAGAGGCGCGAGCCGAAGTCCGCTGCCTCTTGGCCACCAGCGTTGGTCCATGGTCGGGCGTAGCCGCCTTACGCTTGGCAAGCGGCGTACGCGCCTGACTAGGCATGGCCACAGCCTTAGCGGCTATGACCTGAGCTTCGGCGATTTCGCATCGCTGCAGAAGCTCTTGCCTCTCCACCTCGGCAGCTATGACGGTAGAGCGGAGGCTCACCGCCAGCTTTTTAATGTCGAGGTGGACATTTGACCTAGAGTTGATGAACGAGTACAACTCGTCCACCAACTTTTTGGCTTCCTCCAGCTTGCTACTGGCTGGAGGAAGCCCGACTTCGCCCTCAGGAGGGTGCACCATGCCCTCCGTTGACATTTGCCTACCGCTGTCGCTCGCCTTCTTGGCTGAGCTGGCAGCGATGGCCACCGGCGTTCTAACTGGGGTGTTAGTCCTAGGTGGTGTCAACTTCCTCTTCGGTATCGCTCCCGTTTTCGGGGGGCTTCCCTGTATGGGCTGTGCCCCCGACTTCGGCGGGCTTCCCTTCTTGGGTCGCGCCCCCGATAACGGGGGGCTACCTGTCTTTGCTGTTGGTGACCTAGCCAACTTACTACTTTTGGCAAAGATATCATCTTTGCCACTAGTAGCACCCGTATTCGATCCCTCTTTGAAATTTAAAAATTTTTCCATTCGAAAGGGTCCCAACTCTAGGCCGCTATCTCCACTCGTAATTGTGTAGTCGCCTTAACGATCCCATGGTGATCTATGCAAGCAGGGAGGCCATGGCTAGGGACACTCCCCCCTACCCTTCATGGGGGCAGGGATGTCAGCATCCGATCGGCGTTAGTCAGGAATGTATCATCTGAGCCTACACCACCGCACTTTGACGTGAGTGACGAGCTTTGAACGTACCTAGAGACCAGCCACGGTTTTAACGGGACGGAAGGCAGCTGTACCATTAGCCTACTCGCCGTTTCGGGAAGGTATCACCCTTCCTTACATAAGGTAGTAGAATAGCACAGCCGTCAGCCCTGTAGCGCCAAATCCAAACGATTATTCCCGCCCGTCCAGTACACCGTAATTAGGATCTTCCTGGAACCGATCCTAATGTGCCCATGGCACTCCTGACCTGGCTTTTTTGCTTAAAGTCCTGAGCTCTAACAGGACGCTACTACGTCCGCAGCTGGCTTATAGGAATTGAGCTCCGCTCGCCTCTTTACGCCACTGCGCCACGCTAACCGCAAACACTACGGCGCCCGCAGCTGGCTTATAGGAGTTGAGCCCCGCTCGCCTCTTTACACCACTACGCCACGCTACCCTCAGGCACAAAGTGCCCCCCTTTCCCTGTTAGCACACAACTGAGGGTGCAACCAAAGACTGGTATTTGGTTGACCCTAGGCCCAGTTGCGTCCCGGCCGGTACCGCGTGGAGGTAGGGATAAGAGTTCCCGCTCCCATCGTAATGGCTATTCGGAGTCGCGCAAAGTCGAATGCGACTTTGTTCGGCGCCTTAACCTCGCTGAGTTAGGGCCTTAACCGGCCAAGCTACTACCACCTGGCACACGATTATTGTACGCAGATGACACTAAGATTTTTCAGCTAATCAAAACGAACTATGATTGCTGTAGACTTCAAGCGTTGATCGACTTATTCGCAGATTGGTGCTCCAGCAATTATATGACGCTTAGTATATCAAAATGCAGCGCAATCAGCTTTCATCGCAAAAAACAGCCTTTAGTTCACGATTATCGCATTGATGGAATACCTCTGCAACGCTGCGAAGTAGTCACTGATCTCGGTGTAGTGTTGGATACTCAACTGACGTTTAGGCAGCACTATTCCATGATTATCAGCAAGGCTAATCGACAACTCGGACTGATCATGAGAATTGGCAAGGAGTTTCACGATCCTGGTACCCTGCGAGCTCTATATTGCTCGTTGGTGCGCTCAATCTTAGAGACTGCCTGTGCTGTATGGGATCCATTCTACGACAACTGGATAAAACAGATTGAACGCGTACAGAAACACTTTATTCTTAGAATCTGCCGTACTCTACCATGGAGAAATCATGACAGCTTACCTTCTTATGCTGACCTTTGCCTACTGATAGGAATTAAATCCCTTGAACAACGACGTAAAGACATCATGGCTCAAATGGCTCATAAGATTCTCAATGGAAGCTACGACTGCCCAACAATTCTTTCAATGCTTCAACTATATTGCCCTCTTCGTCCACAACGCCATCAACGTCTGCTTCGGTTGAACGCGCATCGCACAAACTACGGTCAGCATGAACCTATTCGTCGACTGGCTATAGCATACAATCGGTCTGAACATGCGTTAAATTTTTAAGTTTTGATTTTCTGTAGACTTTAATGTTAATGTTTTTGATATAATTATGTATTTAGTGTTTAGTTTTGTTAGCCATAGAACCTTTTACGAAAAGATGTTGGGTTTTTGTGCCGGCTTGAAAACTGCCATGTGTGCATTTCAAGGCGGCTTTTCCCAATCAACAACATTATTCATTAAGACATTTCTGTCGGATGAATTATACAAATAAATAACAAATTAAGCGCGAGTCGCTCCGCACTACTCTACGATTTTGTGCTGAAAATCGTATGTATGTCAGTCATTATCATTATATACGACAGAAAATCAACTTGATCAACTTGAGTTTGTTAGGAGATATTTACGAGAGTTTTCGTACATTGATATACGAGTTGGTGCTAGCTGGGTGAGTTATGGCAAATACAAAAAAACATACACTAGTGCCGCCGGTTCCATACTATCTTGAATTTTCCATACCATCTTGAAGGTGGCAGTCATTTGAGTAACCTTCCCGAAGACCGCAACTTTCTAGATAGTCAGCAGCGCAAGATATAGCTTGTATAAGAGTACTACATATACGCTAGCGCCACGTAGTGAGTCAATTCTGCGCTATTTTCCATACCATCTTGAAGGTGTCAGTCATTTGAGTAACCTTCCCGAAGACCGTAACTTTCTAGATAGCCAGCAGAGCAAGGTACAGCTTGTATAAGAATGCTACATATACGCTAGCGCCACGTAGTGAGTCAATTCTGCGCTATTTTCCATACCATCTTGAAGCCGGCAGTCATTTAAGTAACTTTCCTGAAGACAATCCGAATTTCGGAAGTAAAACGAGAGGACGTTAATTCAAATTTCGAACGTAAAACGGGAGGACGTTAATTCAAGTCGACGTAAAAAAACTGGACGTTAATTCAAATTTTGGACGTAAAATGAGGACGATAATTCAAATTTTGGACGTAAAAAAAGTGACGTAAAACGAAATCACGTAAAATGAACGGACGTAAAACGAGATTCTAGTGTATAATAATACAATTTTTTTCAAAATATGCGATTTATTCATATCAATGAACTATGTTTTCATATATAATTTATCTGCAATCCGTAAAACGTTCCGCCACATAATTGTTTATATCCATGGGATTTGTAAATGTCAGTAAATGATACAAAACCCCCATTAAATGAGTATTGCTGAAAGAGTATGACGACTATGTATGGAATGTCATGTTCTGACACCATTTTTGAATCAAATATGGCGATTTTCGGTTTCCGGTTCTGAAAACAATCGCATTGGACTGGAAATAATGCAATCTCCCCACAATTCGCGACTACGTAGTTGCTGATATTTGTTTGGTTTTTATGTGAGAAAAAAGAAGAGGGAACTATTTTTGCTTTTGTCATCATTCATGCAATGACAGTTCGGCATGGGATTTCGTATAAGTGCGAACAGACTTAAAAATCTTCTTCAGTTTCGTAGTCGCGAATATGCGTATCAGATGAAAGGGTTTAACAAGCAAAAGTCAAATATTGTGCTTTAACCTAGTTTTAAAATCAAAAATCGTCGAATAACGATTTAACATATCCCATGTACTTATAGCGAAACAAATGGCAATTCTGTTTCAAACCAAAAATTTAACATTGAAAAAGCAGATTGGAAACCTACTTTTTTGGAATTGTTTTTGTTTGCATTGTACATCTATGCAAAAATATACGATTTATGCAAAAATCACATTTTCGATAAAAATAGTCAATAAACCACTATAATTTGAAACGGTTCGTGGAACTTGAACATAGAAGAACATTGATTAATTATAACAAACCCATCATGCGACTCTGAGTACTTGAAATTGCAAAACTAGACCCTTGGTAGCCATATAAAGTATTCAAGATATCATTGGCCACATCTGAACATGGCCGGGAATGTTCCGGCAACGCAAATGGATCAAGGCATGCTGTGACTGTTATGCGTTTATTCTTGGCTATTCAGGGACAAATAATCGCATGTCAGCAACTTCGATAAGTTTTGGAATAAATTTCAAGTCACTTGTATTCAAATTTCTTGTAAAAGTATTTTATTATGTACGATACCGATTGATGAAACTTACATTCAAGCGAGAAAAACTTTGAGATAATACTTTACCCATGTAGATAAAAATCATTGTAGTGAAAATAGGACCAATATAGGTTATAGGACTAATATTGGCGCCCCCACCCTATTTTATTCATATCGGCTAATATCTGTGGAAGGTGCATTAGAGTGTTCTAGGGTTTGTTTTTAGCGAAACTAACAGTTTCGCAAACGTACTCAAAATACAGCGAAAACACTAATTCGCTAATCAAAATTTAGCGTTGCTAATTAGCGAAATTGTGCTCAACACTGGCAGTTTTGTTTGTACATAATAACAATGCTTTTGAAGCTAATCTACATTGCATCAAAAGCTGAGGTGTGCAAATAGTCCTCAAATAGTTTGTATTTTTGCCGTGTTTTAAACCGTCTTAGTAATTATAAAAAAAGTGGTTTACACTTCACTAATTTGCATGGTTTAAATTATACACTTTTCACTCTGCTGATGCTCTTTCTTGATGTAGCGGCAGCATATCTGGGTATATATTGATTCATATTTATTATTCTATTAAACAATTTTCTCTTCCCAATTAATAAAGCGGTCAAAATCACGTTGTATTGCAATTTACACAAGCAATGAGTTGTTTTTGATTGAAATTTATTTGCTCGATTGACTCGTGAATCTGCGTAGTCCCATACTAAGATTTAATATAATGGTATTTGGTCTGAATAGGGAAACAACCTAGGAAACACTACAAAGGGAAAAGTTCCAATGTACATAAATTGGTACTTAAGATGCAATAAAGTATTCTAGTAACGAAACAAATAGGTGTTGCGTCCAGCTATAGCGCTGTTGTTTTCGTATCGATAAGAAACTCGTGACTTGGCTTTTAATTGTCTTATACCACAATGTTGGCTGTACTACTGCTTTAGTTTGGTGGTTCGGTGAACGTAATTTAATACTTCCTATACATTGTTGTTATTACGAATAATGTTTATAGCATACGCACACATTACATTGTAATTATTTTTTCATTACGAAACTTTGAATAACCCACAAACTTCCAGGTCAATCAATAGAGCAAATTATGTTTGAATGTGACACCATATTTTTTCGCAAAAAAGTAAAAAGATTGAAATATTGTTGTGAAGCCGCAATGTTGATTAGAGAAGTTTGGTAGAAGTATAAAACATGTGGGTTATTCCATGCGAAATGTTCGAGACGTGTAATCGACCTTCTCGGATCTGAATCAAACTTTGTTAGATTATTCGTTTCAGGTCAGCAAGAAGAAACCCCTAGTTTAGAGCCGATTGAACCTAACCTCGATTAATGGTAGCACTTCCTTTTTAACTCTACGGTGCCCAAGTTTTTATTGAATTTTCAAGATTTTTTTTTCAACTTTAACCTATTTCCTCCCAGCCACATACCAGCCGAACCACATGCCTTGGCGGGTGTTGTGGGTTCGAATCCGGTTATAATCTCAGATTACAGCTTGGTTCGACTCATGCACCTTCCAGCATTGGACAAAAGGTAGGAGTCAAAATGACTACTTGTCAAGCATAGCTACCAATACCCCCCTTCCTTTCCGGTCTTCCCCTCCTTCACCAAAAAAAAAAAAAAAAATCATTTCTTTCCCCTACCGTCCCTTCATCAATTGTAGAACCATCGTTTCAAAAAAAAAATTAAATTTCATTACTTTCCCTACCGTCCCTTCATCAATTGTAGAACCATCGTTTCAAAAAAATCCCAGCTAGCACCAACTCGTATATCAATGTACGAAAACTATCGTAAATATCTCCTAACAAACTCGAAATCGTAACTAAAGCTGGATAATGTGGGATCAAGCTGATTTTTATGGTACATAATGATAATGACTGACATACATACGATTTTCAGCACAAAATCGTAGAGTAGTGCGGAGTGACTCGCGCTTAATCGGATATTATCGTATATAAATACTTATATAGTCGTAACGCTCAAAATTATTCATAATCACGTATATCGCCTGCAAAATAGTACGGATATGCCAATTTTGCGCATGAAATACGATTTATTTAGCATGTATATCTGTACGTAATGCTGATTTTTACCTTTTTCATACATATGAAAATGCTAGCTGGGATATTAATATAATTGTCGCAAAACGTAAGCTTTCGAAATTTTTTGATCAAATAACTTCAAAATAAGATCTCCGGTAGACACAACTACCGAAAAAGTTCTTCTCAAAGTGACCTGGAGTCAAATCGACCCCAATGTATAGACAAAGGGTTACACAGGCGGCGGTTGCTAGATCACAGCAAAAGAGACGTAAATAACCTCAATCACTGTGATACAGCATAGTAACTGCTTTCGCGGTTCGTGTTGGAAGATAAGAGTGATGTAGCTGTCATCTCGGAGCCATATCAAATCCCATCTGACAAGGTGAAAACGACGGCAATGTGGACGGTGGGAAGAGATTCTGTTCAAGAAATAGTTTGTTGCGCAGAAGAAAGTTTCGTAATCGCCAAAATTAACGGTATCTTCTTCTGTAGTTACTATGTACCTCCACGGTGGACGACTGAGCAGTTTAACCAGATGCTAGACAAGCTGACACAGGAGCTTGGTGATCGGATACCAGTTGTCATCGCTGGTAAGTTTAATGCGCGGGCGGTTGAATACGGCAATCGTCTTACTAATTCAGGAGGGCCTACTAGAAGCATTAGCAAAACTGAACGTAGACGCAGCCAACAAAGGTACCGTCAGTACCTACCGCAGGGAGGACTGGGAGTCGACGTTACCTTCTGCAGCCCTGGCCGGCAGAGATTACGAACTGCCGAACCTGCGAGGAATACATTCACAGTGGCCATCAAGCGATTCGGTATCGTATTGGGAACGAGACGGAGATGAAATCACGTGGGAGGCAGATAAGCGAGTAGAGATGGAAAACTGTTAACTTCAATAAGGACGTATTCGTCGAAGTGCTTAAACTGGAGCGCATTTCCACGAACGCGGAAGGGCTGACGACAGCATTAACAACAATCTGTGGCGACCATGCCGAACTTAAAGAAACCGAGAAACGCACGGTTTTTTTTTTCCGTGTTGGGTATTTTTATCACTGCGACCATTTGTTTGATCTATTGTGATATATTCCCCGTTTTATTATAGCTATGTTGTCAAGATGACGCACCACTAGCAGAAGTGATTGTCATTGTTTGACTAATAGCATTTGTCCAGCCCGGTGATGCACTTCGGATGAAGTGCACTACTGCGCTGGGAGTTGTTCTCCAAATATCAGAGGGTTCTAATAGCCCTCTTTCGAAGAACCTTAATCTTTTATTGAGAATTGCCGGACATCGGCATAACAGGTGTTCCGAGTCTTCTTTTTCTATGCCGCAGAAGCGACATATATCATCATGAAGTTTTCCCATTAGCTTCAGATGATAGCGGCTCGGACAATGTCCTGTTATAAGACCAGTATAAATGCTTAGATCTTTCTTCGAAAGCTCCAGTATTTTGCGAGTAATTGAAACGTTTGGAGAGATGAAACGTTTCGACTGCTTAGCATTGAAAGTGTTATTCCAATTTGATTCCACTTTCGTACATTCCCATGCTTTTAGCTCCGCACGGTTAGCATGTATAATTTTTCCATTGATTTGAAAGCTACGTATGAGGCTTCGTGCACAAATTACGTAACGCTCAGTGGGGAGGGGGGAGGTCAAGCTAGCGTTACTTTTTGTTACGTAGGGGGGAGGGGGAGTCTTGAGAAGAGTTACGTAACAAATTTATCAAATTGAAAAAATACGAAATTATTTTTTGCTGAATACGTGTAAGCAGCTGAAAACCGTTTGGCCCAGCATGCAACATGGGGTGATGCCTAATTGCTGTTTCAGCTGTCTAGCTCTATGATTTTAGCCTCGATTCTACTTGATCAAATCCATTTTAATCAAAATTTTTGTTCTGAACTCAGATTAGGTTGTGTTAAATCATACAGTTTGATCAGAATTCAGAATTGACATTTGACATTGGGTCGTTCCTAAGACAAGAAATCCCTTCTTTATCAACAGACTTCGCAGCCGGCTATTAGAGTACAGGACCGTTATACGGGGCTAGTGCAAAAATTCTACTGACTCTACTTAGCAGCACCGTCTAGCCGAGATTCGAATATACGACGACTGGCTTTTCAGAACAGCATCGTACCTCGAGATCAATTAAGCGGTACCAGGATTTAAGCCGACGTTTGTCAATTTGCTCGTTTTAGGTCATGAAGTCAACTGATTTTAAACTCAAATACTAACATACACTCGTAGTTGTAACCAGGGCTTCGATCGATCCTTTTTTTCTACCGCAGTCACACCAACGTACATTCAAGTTCACACCGTCCGTTTAGTGGTGGAATACGAACGCTATGCGTAACAAAACTGGCAGTTTGCTCAGTCAAACGCCGATTGAACGCAGTAGAACGAATGCGTTCTATACCTTTTTGACAGTTTCGTTTCGATCAAGTTGCCTTTATCCGTTTGGAGCAGCGAATGACTGCAAAACAGTCAAATGACAGGCAGTCACCACACTAACGAAAAGCAATCGCGCTATCGTATATTCAATACTACAAAAAACAACCACTGTATGTGCATGGAAGAAGTCGGTCGGACTCCGTCCAATACAAATGAACATTTTGCTTGCGTCGGACCGACGTCCGGCTGACAAATTATTACTGTGAGCAACCGATTTGGAGAAAAAAGAGAAACGGAAAAATACGTCATCTTATGCTTCCAATCAGTTTGCAGTTTGGATTCTTTATATGAACGCGCAAAGCGGGAATACGACTGTTTGCTTTTGCAGAGAGGCCGCATGAATTGTAAGATGGCAGCAGCGCAAGCGGCAGATTGACTGGATTCAAAAAACAGTCAAATGATTGTTCTAAAAGCGGAGGATGAATGCGGAAAGTGTACGCATTCACGGCAGTCACATTCAAATTGCGATCCCTTTTCAAGCCCTGGTTGTAACGTTAATTTTGGGAAGCACGATAGAGACATATCTATTTATTCCCAAGGGGGCACATTATACCACCTTCCTCTAGGATGCAGTGAGATGACCGTTGAACTTGCAGTCCACTAACTGCTTGTTAGTTAAAAAGCTAAACTCTTGTTCAAATAATTCTGTCGCTATAGTTAGCGCTTTCAAATTTTCATTCCTTTCGTGCTGATAAATGAATGCAAGTACGTCTTGAAAATGTCAATTTAGAATTATTCGTTCTTGACGAGTTAATATTTTTGGCAAAATAGCATAACCTGTTGAACAGTTTTACATATTGTGCGTATATTTCGGTTAAACAAATAAATAGATACGAGGTTTGTTCAAAAAGTATCGCGACTTTTGAATTTTCGCGGGCTATGTATGTTCGATTTTCGATTCTTTTATGGCGTTATGTTAGTACTGATTACCCTCACTTATGTTGACAATTTTGGCCATTTTGAATGTTCAGTCAGTTTTTGACAGCTATTGTGCGTGGATGTGTTTTAGCTTGTTTCCGTTTTTAGTCAATTCCAAAAAATGGATCGAAGTATTTACATATAATTTTGTATAAAAAAAGTACAAGGGTCCATGTCTAGTGGCAGGGGCGCAGGCTTGAAGTAGGACTACGAATGTAACGCAATTCGTCTCCCAATGCCAAAGCCAGTGACTGTTGTACGAATTTCATATAATAGATTCCCCAGTTGCGTAGTAATGGAAGGTTTACTCGCGCTGTTGTATTTGGTACAACGCCTGTGAATAGTTGACTTTATCTCGGTATATTTCGGGAATCCAGCAGTAAATAAAATTACTGTTTTCAGTAACTGTTTTCAGTAAAGTTGATCCGCAGACAAAGATCTTTCAAATGGTGGAAAAAGTGCCATAAATTTTTCACCAAGTGGCTTTAGTATTCGAGTGAATTCTGTTACGTTTTAGCATGCCTATAAATCGGAGTTGACGCGAGTAACGAAAGGTAAAGGATTGTTTTCTTACTTGTGAGAAATTCATAATTTCAACACTTCAGCCAATTTAAATGGTGGACCTGAAAAGGTCCGTTTGGTTATCTCGAATTCTCAAATTTCTGACTCGTGGTGTCCATTGTCTACTTTCGTCCATCAGACGTGTGTGGATTAATGGTGGGAATACTGTTTATCGGACAAACGCTACTGGTAGGATCTGTAATCAAGATAGACTTTTATATTTATGATGTTATGAGTCGCAAGCTAGCTGCTTGCCAATGTGTCTCCAAAGAGAGCCGGTGACCGACTGATGACGCGCACCGTAAGGCAAAGGTAAACAATGTTTCAAATACAACCTTTAAAATTATGCCACGGATGTGACTCGAAAACTGGCTGTCCGATGTGTCGCAAGCTAGCTGTTTGCTGATGTGTTTCCAACGAAAGCCGGTGACCGACTGATGACGCACACCGTAAGGCAAAGGCAAACAATGTTTCAAATACAACCTCTAAAATTATGCCACGGATGTGACTCGAATACAATCATAAGGAAGATTAACCCATAGCTCATCTCGTATATATTTCTGTCATCCTTGCTAGGGAAGCACTGACGTGGGAAGGCAAAAAAAATGCAAATAATGAAATATTAAATATTTGACTCATATTTTCTCAATTATTAGTCGTCTGTTAGGGAAACATGTAATCTACTGTGTTGTAATGGATTTTTTGAAAAATTTCCAATCGATTGATACCAATATCTCTAGAATCTGTTGACGGATGACTGAGTTATAAGCGTACAAACTATAACCACTTTTCGTTACATGTTCCCTTTTCGTTTTTCTAAAGTGCACCCCAATATATAAATCAAAGAAGTAGTCCTACTTCAAAACAACTTGAAATGCGCAAACGTATTCCAAATGTTGGCTGTTGCATACGGCGAAGCTACTTTGTACGAAGCAAGTGCGCGAATTTTTTTCCAGAAACAGTATTTCAATAATGCCTCACCCACCGTATTCCCCAGACCTGGCCCCCTGTGATTTTTTCTTGTTCCCGAATTTGAAGAGGCTTATGAAAGGACGATTACGCTACGCCACGATTGTGGAGATAAAGACAGCATCGAAGAAGAAACTGAACAAGATCACAAAAAATTTTTTTTCAAGATGCTTCAAGGATGGGAAAAAATATTATCACAAGTGTATAATGTCTGTTGGGGATTCCTTTGAAGGAGTTAAACCTCGTATCCCTACTAGCACGGTTGTTACAAAGCAGTTGTGGTAACCGAATTATGACTAATTTCAATCGTATTTCGGTTGCTTCAACTAAATGGACCTAAAGTGTGCTACTTGGGATGTATTGGAGTGTGTCCTTGTGATTAGACCTCCTGTTGGCATTCGTCCACAACTTCCGTTTTAATAGAAAGTTTGAATATATTGCTGCAAAGGTCTAAGAAAACCTGATTTAATCCACCTAGTGGTGAAAGGAACCTTTGTTATACAGTCTTACGTGCTATTCGAGATAGAAATCGACACGTCCTCGGAAAATAATTCATCTATTGGCAGCACTTCTAAATTTTGATAGTTCCTTTTCTCATGAAATTGCTAAGTAAGTTGTTACTAATGTGGGTAAGTGCAAGTAAAATTAAATTGTAAGAAGAAATATTATTCTTTAACATATACATTGCGTAGTAAAGGTCTAGTTTATAGGTTTTTGAATTATGCATAATTTCCTGTAATGCCATTCCATTTGGTTCACATCAATAAAGTTTTCTTGAATAAATTTCATCAATTTTTATTAACCATCGGTTACTCACGCTGCTGTATTTTGTACAACATGTGTAGGTTTTTGAATGCCATATTGTTATATAGTTAGAAATCATTGTTTAACTAACGCATATTCTTCAATAAACTTGTTATGAGCAAAATGTCAGAATTATTCGATGCATTAATACTTTAAATTGTTAGGAAAACAGATCAGCATAAACCGACAGAAAATCACAGAAACGAAGCAAGCAGCATGTGAGGTGTACCGCAATTGGCCCCAACTGGCATTTTATCTCGTTTCTTCATATAGAAAAATGGTGTCTGTATGCAGCAAAACTATCAGCAAATGTAAAATGTTTAAAATGTAGCCGTCTGTTGGTAGTCGAATAATTCGGAGTCAAAATTAGGGCGTTTTTTATAATCAAAGTTCTACAGATCCTAAACAAGCAGACATAGAGGTAAACTACATTCTGTAAAGTTGTGTATTTTTACTATTTGTACAACTTTGTAATACATGAAAAATTCATACAACAATTACAAAAAGAGCCGAAATAGAAAAACTGATTTTACAAGTGCATTTACAATACCTAACCTTTCTCTATCTTCACTGAAGAGATAGAAGGTTACTGTCTTCAGCAAAATTTCTTGTAATAATATACTCTAAAACTTTGCAGAACACATCAATGTGTTATATTGAAACTGAAGAAAAATATTTTTTTTATTCTACTTTTAGGGGGATTAGTCAAAATTTAAATGCTACCAGACGATAGAGCATTCAATTTCAAAAAACTCTTCCAACAGTTGGTAAACTTAAAACCAAGTTTTCCTAGTCAAAAAGCTAGCGCGTTATCTTTGGTCTTGGGCTATTGTGCGCGCGAGTAACTGTGTTACAAAAGTTAGCGCGAGTGTTCGAGGGTTAATATCTTTTGACCGGAAAAACCAATTCTTGTGAAATTTTGCATATATATTCGTAGTGTCAAAACCTCTCGTTTGACATTAAAATAATTGAAATTAGGCAAATTAACCCTTTATAAGGCCGTGGCAATAAAATTGCCACCAACGAAAAATATTTGTTTTGCGTCTATAATGACATCAATATAATTATAGAAGCAAAATAAAAAATTTTTGTTGGTGGCAATATAGTTGCCACTGCCTTATAAAGGGTTAACTTGGTTAAAATCATTATAAATTATAGTTAATTTTGGTGTGGTGTATACGGTTGCTCATAACTTTCAAACTAAACGTCCAATCAAAAAACAATTCAATAGTGAATAGATCTATCCGGCTATATTACCTTTCAAATGAAACTAATAGCGCATAAATCGGTTTGGCCATCTCTGAGAAACAGGCGATCATTTGGACCTTGTCAAAACTGGTTTTTTAAGCGTAACTTTTAAACTGCATATTTGTTTTCGATGAAGCTTGGTAGAAAGTTTAGCGATAGCAAGAGCTTTTATTTGGTACTAAGATCATTAAAATTGGTTGTGTAGTTCCGGAAAAAACCGTGTCACGTAGTTTGCACATTTTTGCCTATAACTTTTAAACGAAACGTCGTGCCACGAAACAACTGAATTGGTGATATACTAGGCATAAATACCTTTCAAACAAAAGTAATAGCGGATGAATCGGTTCAGCCATCTCCGAGAAACAGGCGACAGAAAATGAGCTGCACACACATACATACATACACACACACACACACACACATACAGACATTGCTCAATTCGTCGAACCCTATCGATTGGTATATGACACTTGGCCCTCCGGGCCTTGGTTCTATTTCGCGTTTTTCGACCAATTTCTAAACCTTTGTTATATAGTATAACAAAGGTAAAAAGGTTTATTTCTGGAAAATCTCGAAATGATTGCTTGAAAAATAATAAAATAATAGACACGTAAAGATAAAAAACCCGAATTAATCCACCTAGCGGCGTGACCTAGCCTTTCTACTGCCACAATAATCATTATTTAATTTCTCAGGAACTTAATTGTAGATGTATAGATGTTATATTAGACTATATTTTTAAATATCCGTTCCGTATTCCTCAAAATCCTTATTTGCCAGTAAAATTCACAACGTATTGTGTAGAATAATTATATTTTCTTTCCTTGGGTGCGTAAATACATGTAAGCGTCATTTATGTAACTTGATGAACACCTTATTTAGTTTTATAATATTTATAGAAAAATAATGTAAACACAAGAGATAATTTTTACAGACTTGAATGAATATATATAGAAAATTAGAAATTAACCCTCTAAAGGGTCTACAGACGGCCTTAACTTTCGGGCTTCAGAGCCACATACGAAACTTGTTTTGAATTGACAATATGAAGTATTTGTTCATAGGGTAAACGCACCATTAGTGGTGGTAGTACCAGTAGTGGTGGAAACTCGAATTATTCCATTATTTTTGCAGATTTTGGTGCAAGTTTGATATTTATCAAATAATACTGTTACTGGTGGTTCGATACTCATCAAACTTGTGCCAAAATCTGCAAAAACAAAGGAATAATTCAAGTTTCCACCACTACTGGTACTACCACCACTAATGGTGCGTCTACCCTAGCAGATTTTTTGATATTTTGATATTAATACCATGCATTCAAAAGTTAGCATCTTTGAAAAACAAGAGTTCAGAAAAAATATTATTATATTTCGCTTTTGAAGAAAAAGGATATCTACAACAATATGATTGATCTCAAAATTTTACTATTGGTTTGCTTGGCTTCAATTTTGCAATATATCTGAATTAGAAAAAAATTACTGAATAGAGCATTAGATATGAAAACGAGAAATGGAACTATTTCTTAGCTAGCGCTCCTTTAGATAATTATTTTTGCATGAAAATCAAAACTTAAGCTTCTTTTGAATGTACTTTCATGAAAAGATAGTCATTAGCTTCATCGCATCGTTTTTACAATGTTAGAGGGTTAGGAAAACAAGATGAGGTCGAAAAATAGTGCCAAAGCTGCGCCATAAACATGCTTGAGAATGGGAAATACGATCGATATGATTCCCAGTGCTTGTCTTTTTTTGATTTATTTATTAAAACATGATACATGACATAAGACATCTGTCCCTTAAAATATCACTAACGAAAACAAATCTTACAAAATTTCTACCGTGCAACGTTTACTTCCTATTTTTCATATAACATTTCTAAGCTCTAGTATCTATTAATTGAAAAGAGCATCTATTGATGCGCAGAATTTGTTTGGAATTTGTACAAATTTATTTGGAAAAATCAACTCACTAGTATTTTTGATTCTATACACCACTATACCTACATGCTTAAATTAACTGCTTTTCTTCGCTTTTTGCTTTTCTTGTACAATTGTGAGTAACAGCAAGTGAAGAAAATGACAATTGAAATCTGTAATCAAAGAAAAGAAAAAACTTTTCGTACGTAGTTCACCTACGACGCGCAGGCTTCATCAGTGTCTTATTTCAAAGCGTATACGTATCTGTCGCGAATAAATATTAAATAGTGGAATTTAGTCGGTAAAAGTTTTTTCTTTTCTTTAATTTCAGAGTTCGTATTCCACTAAGAGGCTTCAAAAACTTCAGACAATTGACATGTTTCTCACTTTTCTTGAATTTCATTGCAAATTTTAAAATTGCAAATTGTCATCACATACATACATACATACATACATACACACATACATACATACATACACACATACATACATACATACACACATACATACATACATACACACATACATACATACACACATACATACATACACACATACATACATACATACACACATACATACATACATACACACATACATACATACATACATACATACATACATACATACATACATACATACATACATACATACATACATACATACATACATACACACACACATACATACATACATACATACATACATACATACATACATACATACATACATACATACATACATACATACATACATACATACATACATTCGTACATACATACATACATACATACATACATACATACATACATACATACATACATACATACATACATACATACATACATACATACATACATACATACATACATACATACATACATACATACATACATACATACATACATACATACATACATACATACATACATACATACATACATACATACATACATCATACATACATACATACATACATACATACATACATACATACATACATACATACATACATACATACATACATACATACATACATACATACATACATACATACATACATACATACATACATACATAAATACATACATACATACATACATAGATACATACATACATACATACATACATACATACATACATACATACATACATACATACATACATACATACATACATACATACATACATACATACATACATACATACATACATACATACATACATACATACATACATACATACATACATACATACATACATACATACATACATACATACATACATACATACATACATACATACATACATACATACATACATACATACATACATACATACATACATACATACATACATACATACATACATACATACATACATACATACATACATACATACATACATACATACATACATACATACATACATACATACATACATACATACATACATACATACATACATACATACATACACACATACAGTATCTCAGACCATAGCGTAGGATGGTCGGCCTCCCAGCCGAACATCCAAAGTAACGTGGGCGACGGCGGTTTGGCGGTCGGGGACGAAGTGACGGTTACGAATGAGGAGCTCATTGAGATCGCTAAATCCCTAAAGGTGAGCAAGGCACCGGGGCCAGACGGAATCCCGAATATGGCCATTAAAGCGGCTATGTTAGAGGCTCCCGAGTTATTTGGAGCAGTAATGAGGAGATGCCTGGAAGCTGGCCACTTCCCGGACAGATGGAAGCGACAGAACCTCGTGCTGTTGCCGAAGCCGGGAAAACCTCCGGGTGTTCCCTCGTCATATAGGCCGATCTGTCTGCTCGATACTGCCGGTAAGGTGCTGGAGAAGGTTATCCTTAACAGACTCGTACAGTACACGGAGGGTACAAACGGTCTGTCAAGGAATCAATTCGGCTTCCGAAAAGGCAAATCTACGGTGGATGCAATCTTGTCTGTCACTAAGACAGCCGAGGTGGCAATCCAGCGCAAGAGGACAGGTATCCGCTATTGCGCAGTTGTCACGCTTGACGTGAGAAATGCGTTTAATAGCGCTAGCTGGGACTCCATAGCCAACTCGCTTCGGAACGTCCAAGTGCCGGTGTCGCTGTACAGGATCCTGGAAAATTATTTCCAGAATCGTGTGCTATGCTACAACACGGAGGAGGGTCAGAAGTGCGTTCCAATCACCGCAGGGGTTCCGCAAGGTTCCATACTGGGCCCGGTGTTGTGGAACGTCATGTATGACGAGGTGTTGAAGCTAAAGTTCCCGGTAGGGGTGGTGATTGTCGGCTTTGCGGATGATATCACCCTGGAAGTCTATGGTGAATCTATCAGAGAGGTTGAGTTGACGGCTGCCCACTCTATAAGCATTGTTGAAGATTGGATGCGATCCAGGAAACTGGAGCTAGCGCATCATAAAACGGAGGTTATCGTGGTGAACAACCGCAAGTCGGTACAGCAAGCAAAGATCAGCGTCGGGGACTGCACTATGGGGACTGCACTATTTCGTCAACGCGGTCCTTAAAACTTCTGGGAGTCATGGTCGACGACAAGCTCAAGTTCGGGAGCCACGTCGACTATGCCTGCAAGAAGGCTTCCACAGCTATTTCGGCATTGTCTCGTATGATGTCTAATAGCTCTGCGGTATATGGCAGCAAGCGAAGGCTATTAGCCAACGTGGTCCAGTCTATACTTAGGTATGGCGGACCGGTGTGGTCATCGGCGTTAGGTACCAAAAGCTATCTAGCCAAGCTGGAAAGCACCTATCGTCTCATGTGCTTGAGAGTGGCGAGTGCGTATCGCACAGTTTCACATGACGCAATCTGCGTCTTAGCAGGTATGATGCCTATTGGCATTATCATCAGCGAAGACGTAGAGTGCTTCAACCAACGTGGAACTAGAGGCATACGGAGTACCACAAGATCGGCCTCGATGACCACATGGCAGCGGGCATGGTCTAATTCCACAAAAGGTCGGTGGACACATCGACTTATCCCGGAACTATCTGGGTGGGTCAACAGGCGCCACGGCGAAGTCAACTTCCACCTGACACAGATTCTGTCAGGGCATGGTTGCTTCAGACAGTATCTGCATAAGTTTGGGCATGCGGAGTCCCCCGCGTGTCCCGAATGCGTGGATGTTGAGGAAACGGCAGAACATGCTTTCTTCATATGCCCTCGTTTCGCGGGCGCGAGAAGCAGCATGATGGCAGTGAGCGGACAGGACACTACCCCGGATAACCTAGTCCAAAAGATGTGTTCCAGCTCGGACATCTGGGGAGCGGTCAATGCGGCTGCTACCCAGATTGTACTCGAGCTACAAAACCACTGGAGAGCCGATCAACGGCGAATAAACAGCCTAACTACCATAGTCCAGTAGTTATCTAAGCGAGTGCATTAAACACAATAGCCCCTCCCTGAAGTAATACCGATAAGGTGGTGCCAGGGGGGATTGAGGCTGGAGACTCGAGTAGGGTTTTAGTGGGTCGGGATCCTCACGCCCCATTAGGGGGGTCGGGATACCTAAACCCCACTCCCTGAGGTATCTTTTCAGGTGTCTGATAGTACCGTATCTTCTAAGGTGCTCAGCAGATTTCCCAACTCGTAAAAAAAAAAAAAAAAAAAACACACATACATCACACATATCTCATACATTGAATACAATCAACATTTGATTGATGTTTTGATTTCACACGTTTTAACGGTTTAATATACGGGGCTTAAATGTTAAAGTTTGAATAACTTTTGAATGAAGCGTCCGATTTTAAATAACTCGGTTTCGTTTGATAGATCTCAGCAGTAATTTTCAAATAATCAAAAAATGTGTGATGTTTTTCATTAAATTAATGCTTATATGTTACATAAATATGTTTTAAATACTATTTTTTCATATTTCTTTATGCAACTTTCAAACTACAAGTCCAATCGTCATGAAATTTGAAAGTTAAGGGTTTGCAAGGCTCCTCTTTCATATGCAATCAATTGTTCAAATCGGTTAAGAGACCTATGAGATAATGAAGTCCCATATTTTTCGTATCTAAAAGTCCGATCAGTATGAAATTCAATAGCGACCAATGGGACACCTAGACACTAAGAACATTAAAATCGGTCCAGCCATCTCCGAGAAAAGTGAGTGAGATTAAAAGCGTCACATACACACACACATACACACACACACACACACACACATACACACACACACACACACATACACACACACACACACACACACACACACACATACACACACACACACACATACACACACACACACACACACACACACACACACACACACACACACCACACACACACACACACACACACACACTCACACACACACACACACACACACACACACACACACACACACACACACACACACACACACACACACACACACACACACACACACACACACACACACACACACACACACACACACACACACACACACACACACACACACACACACACACACACACACACACACACACACACACACACACACACACACACACACACACACACACACACACACACACACACACACACACACACACACACACACACACACACACACACACACACACACACACACACACACACACACACACACACACACACACACACACACACACACACACACACACACACACACACACACACACACACACACACACACACACACACACACACACACACACACACACACACACACACACACACACACACACACACACACACACACACACACACACACACACACACACACACACACACACACACACACACACACACACACACACACAGAAAATGCTCAGTTTTCGAAACTGAGTCGAATGGTATATAACATTCGGCCCGCAGGACCTTTTTTCCATTTCCGGTTTTCCAAGTGATTTCTATACCTTTATACTATATATTTATATAGTAGCAAAACGCAAAAGCAAAGGCAAAACGTTGTCAAAGTCAGGCCACACTAAGGTGTCTCCCGCCGAAAATCGAAGTAATATGTATAGCAATTCAAAGTAGCACCAGAATGAATTCCGAAAAGAACGGTCTATATAAGTACAAAAATTTTATTTTTAATTTTTTTATGATATTCACCAGATTAATATGTTTTAGTTGCTTTTTCCGAGATGTTCTATTATAATAGAACTGGTGAGATGTTCCATTATAATAGAATAGATAATAGAAAAAGCAACAAGGTTTTTATGGTTTTAATTCGCTTTGTTTCGTCACACTTAACATAACTGACGTTTTCTACACTCTTAAATAAGTCTACATGTAAATATGTCGGATTTAGCTAAAATTCGATTAAAGCTACTTCAACTAATTTTGCCTCCTTGCTATTGGTAATTGAATTATTCTCTGTGGCAAAAACACACTTTTGAATTCCTACTGCCAATTATTTAGATGAAAAGTTAATCAAAATCTGAATTTGTACACTTTAAGGGCATTTTGTGTAGTTTCAACCAAAATTTAACCAATTAGGTCCAATCAATTTACAGGTAAACTCATTTAAGAGTGTAGAGAATTTAATCGTTGTATGAAGCATAACTCATTTAATATATCGTCAATATTTATCTTGATTATTGCATTTTACGAATCATTTCTTGAAGAAGAGTTCACTACCATCTGAAAAACTTTGTTGTGAAGCTTAGCCATCCTACAGCCCCTTTTGTGAAGACTTAAGCAAATATTATTCGATAAGGCGTGGTACACAAATCACCATACGCAACCCCCTAACAGGCATAACCGTCTTAAAAAGGGTTTCGCTCTCCTCTTTTTGTCAATATTTTTGCATTTGCATTTTTGTTGTTGAATTTTGCAGTTTAACGATAAAATCTTGTTAAGCAAGACAATTATTTAAAATGGGATTTATCATAGACCATTTTAACCGCAAATTTTAATCTATACGCTCAATAAGTTTGTGTTAATGAACAAATTTGTACAACAAAAATGAAAACCCCAATTTATAAAACAAATCACATAAATGGGGATTTAAGTTTCATGTTCTATCAAACCCTAATGGTTTTTAATGGTTGTAGTTTCAGAGCATATTATGGTGTACACTCAAAATAATCCACACGTCCTTTCCACGTGAAAAATCACGTAAATTTCTCTACAGGGATTTAAGTGACTTTTAGGTGATTGTTATTGGACAAAATAATAACGTCTATCTGATTTTCACGTTAATGCATTAGTATGCGTGCGAACTACCTGAAAATCACGTAAATAGTACAGGAAAAGCTGCGTGGAAAATATTCACATAACTTTTCAGGTAACTTCGACGAGAAATATATTTTGAGTGTAGGTGATAACGTGGTAGGGTAGGACTGTCCAGAACGCACCGTGGGGGTAGAGTGGCCCATGCTATTAATTGCTTAAAAACGCGGAGACTATTTGGTAAAATTATGAATGCGCATTTTATTTTGGTGTAAAACACGCTAATTCTTAATTATGTAGCATGTAAAAGCATCAAACATAGCCACATCTGTGCGCTGTCTTATTTTACACTGGCACTCGGAATCGCCCAAGACTTACCCCTTCGGATGGCTGCGAACGACTGCCCGCACTATTGACGCGGTTGGAATGCCGTCGATACCGATGACTGCCGACACGATAGCGCACCGAACGCAAAGCATCCGTGGTGATGATAGCTCAGGGCATCACTGCCAACAGCTGTATGATGGTCGCTCCGAATGCTGGAATATGCAATGTGATATTCTGTTCCAGGCGTACTCAACCCCCACATCTCCCCTCTTCTTACAAGGTGAAATGTGATAAAAGAAATCTATGTAAAAAAACTGATCGCCCATGAGAAGATACAACAGCTTTGCGCGGTTACCAGCGTTGACATTGTTTAAGTCCGTAGTAATTTCGAAGTCAGATTAAAAAAGGGCACCACTCAGACCTCAACTTATCAGTAGGTATACCCTGTGGAAATGGACGGATGTCCCAGTGTATTCCACCCATATTATTGGTATTTGTCTGTGAGGAAACGCGAGTTTCTGAGTCTTTTGGCATTGGAGGCGGATTGATTTGAGGGCTAAGCCACGGAGGAACAGTGGCTTCGTGCAACTATTGTTGCCTTTCCGGTAATGCAAAAAACTGCCCTTTCTATGCGGTCTAGTCTCTCGAGTAAATTTTGGTTCAAACCGTTCCTCTTACTTTTCCGACCCACCGAATATTCTGCCTGAGCATTTTGCCGAGATGATCCAACCGTGGTTTCGCCGCGAGATTCTTCTAACTCTTCTTTACTCTCACTCGAGACAATAGACTCTTCTTCTCAGTTTCTCTTTTCAAAGTCACTATCATCTTCGATATCAATTACCATACAGAACTGTTTTATTTACCAATGGTCGTACCGAACCATTTTGTCTATCTGTGGTCCTACCGATCCACTTCATTTACTATTTATCATGTCAAACAGTTATCCTTTTACCCAACTATGGCCGTACCGAATCACATACTTCCACTCTGTCCGAATCATTCCATTCTGTCAATCCGAAATCCTCAATTCCAAACCATACAAAGCCATTCCATTTACCAATGGTTGAACCGCACCATTTTTCATTCAACCATGATCGCATCGAATTGTTCAACCAATATTCGCAGTTCGGAGTATCGGGGCCTCCCTTTATCAACCATGTTGATCATGTGGACCAAAGAAAAAAAAGTGAAAGCAAGCTAGGTAATAAACAAGCATTACAAAACAGTCATTCAGTAAAAGCTATCTATACTATGATAATAAAACCTGGATAAAACGCCTTTCCGCAGTGCATTAAGGCATTCAAAACAAAACAGCCTCTCAAATGACAAGCAACACCATGCACGAACCGCATATGGAGCATTTCGCACACGCGCAGCTCAAGACGGCCAAACACAGCACTGACCCCTGCAAAGCAAACTCCCGGTCGGCTAGAAGATTTCCTTTCCAGCTTTAGCGCACCAACAAAGCCACCAGTCACACTCCCCTTCGTCTTCTGTTTCCAGTTCTAGAGCAAAAACGAATTTGTGTAGAGAAAACATATAGATGTACTATCGCGCCATGCAGCCCCTCTTTAAAAAAAATCCAAACCGTCAGCCCGCACATCTTATACGCAGCTGCTACTCGTGCCTGCCCGTCGGTTTGCCAGTATGTACAAGCTTTGCCAGTATTATATACTCGCCATCAAGCGACCGGCCTGTACAAGCTCTCAAAGTGTGCAATACTTTTTTTGCTCCCAGAGCGAAAGCAAAGTAGATACGAAATTTTACCATCGTCTGGCACCTCAAGAATGATGAATAAAACTTGACTTACCTTACCGACGTCGTGAGATTCGCGATCAAGTCCACTCTCCGACGCTTTGCCAAGAAGCAAAACAGAAAAGAACGACGATGGGCACCGATCTCGCCTTCGCTTCGCAATCACACACTCCCACACGGCTAGCAAAGTGCTTGCCGCGGGACAGCGAAAGCGACAACCAGTGGCGATCAAAAACCTTTGACTCTCGTAAAATCACGATCGGCACTCTGCCAATGGTTCTGCTTTACTTCACTCAAAATGGCGCAGATCACAAGATCATCAAATTCACCCGCTATAGCACTGTAGCACGTGTTCAGAAAAAAACACAATAACTGAGGAGAAAAAAAGCACCACCCCAAGAACCATCACCAACGCAGAACTTTTTCACCCGTGGCTTCGAAATACCGGTCTTCTTGGGCGATTCTTTGCTCAATCCAACTTGAAAAAGAATCTGTTCTAATTCATTTGGAACTGTCCTGTCACTGTCGCCATTTGTGCAATGTCTTATTTTACACTGGCACTCGGAATCGCCCAAGACTTACCCCTTCGGATGGCTGCGAACGACTGCCCGCTGCTCAGCAACCAGCACTATTGACGCGGCTAGAATGCCGTCGATACCGATGACTGCCGACACGATAGCGCACCGAACGCAAAGCATCCGTGGCGATGATAGCTCAGGGCATCACTGCCAAGAGCTGTATGATGGTCGCTCCGAATGCTGGAATATGCAATGTGATATTCTGTTCCAGGCGTACTCAACCCCCACAAGATCCAATAAAATTAAGCGATTATCCGCGATCTCATTCCACATGTAAGAAATCACGGTTGTCTCTTAAGCTTTTACCACTAGTCGGTATGCAAATTTCATAATAAATACAGTCTATCTAATTGATATACTGTCATACTCGATGATTCATCACAAAAACGGCATTAACTATGTGTATTTTTCACATACATTGCAAAAAACTTTAAAATACAAAACAGGGGCAGAATGCATCACAGCGGAATCGAACAGTTATAAAATATTTTTAATTTGCAGTACATCTTTTGTTTCGGATTATTTATTAAAAATGTAGCAATATTCATTGGCGGAACTAGGGGGGGGGGGGCTAGGGGGGGCTAAGCCCTCCCTAGAAAAGATTTAGCCCTCCGTAGAAAAGTTGACTAAGTTTTTTAATTTTTGAAAAACCAATAGTTAGATAACTAAAGGTACGACAAACTGCAGAGTAAAGTTTATTTGCATAACTGTTATAAGATTTCAGGCATTAATGTGCATTAAATTTTAATATGCCGACGAAATAAAACGGTTGAAAAAAATTCCGGGGGCTATTGCCCCCCTAGAAATGAGCGCTAGTTCTGCCAATGGCAATATTATGTATTGTATAGGACTTAGAATTTGCCTTAAACTTAATTGTACATTGTGTAACTTACAATATTTCATCACACATCAGTTGGAGAAAAGTAGATGATTAAATTTTATTGCCAATTATGTTGATATGAACCCATTATGTCCCAGCAAACAAGCGTTTGCAACAAACGCTATAACGAACGGTTTCGCCATTTCGGCAGCCTAGTTTTAGGGGTTTATCCACCACGTGATTGAATGGTAAATTTTTTGGTTGCGTTTAACGCCTAGCTGGGCAAACTTGGAGCGTTTTGTCCACGGGCTTTGGCGTTCTGCCTCACATAATGACTTTGACTCTTGCCAAAAATTGTCAAAAATAACAAAAAAATACTGGTTTTTGTTAGGAAATTTCACCAGGAGTAAGTGTAAAAAAGATCCCAAAGTCTTCTAGAAGTTGAAAAGCGTGGAACAAACACGCCGTTGCTCTGCAAAATGATGTTTTGCTTAGGCGGTGCATTCTGCACCACCTTACCCTATATTCGGGCAATCCTGAATTGGGAGCAGCTACTAATGTTGTTCGCCTTTCTAAAATTTTACCAGATTTTAAAAATCATATTTTTCGATATTTATTATACATTACCATTGCCATGCTTTACCATACCATACATTACCATACTTTATATCTCCACTTGAGAGGAACGAGAGGAATATACGACTGGTAACTATTCGGAGTATTAGAATACCCAAAAGCAAGCTGCCAACTGACACCAGTAGGCACGAGGTTACTCTTTTGAATTCATTGCCAAATTTGAAAAGTTTCTCTATCTGTTTGGAAAGATTCGCTTCCCACGGACAGTGACTATAGACAACGATGAACTGGAAGTGGTTGATGAGTTTGTAGCGTTCGGAAATGAAATTAAACGTTCAACGTAAGATTCGACTTCCTGTTACTTATATTTAACTCAGAAAGTAAAACGTATATGCGCACACGCGGAAATGTTTTTTACTTCTCTCCTCTGACAGTATTTCGTACGCTCCCTTCCGTGTTGCTAGGAATGCCCAAAATCATTTTCTCTCATCCAGTGATGCTAGGTATGCCACAGGGCCCCTCCAGTTACGCAAGGAATCTAACGCGATGTCCGGATTGCGTAACTTTAGTGCGATGATCATCTTGTGGGTAGCTTTCCAGGTCCGAGTTACAGGCAAATGCCGGTTTAATACGGTCGATTGAAATTCGTTGCTGCTTACCGGAAATTAAAATGTCCATAAACTTTTCGCCTCGCTGGATTATTTTAAAGGGTCCTTCGTACGGATGTTGCAAAGGTCGCTTGACCGAGTCCACTCGCACGAACACATGTGTGCAGGTTTTCAGGTTGGCATTTACAAATATAGACCGATTTCCAGGAGAACGAGGAGCCTGGGGCTTGATGTTGTCGAACGTACGATGGAGAATTTCTGCAAATTCAGATCGTCCAATATCTCCTGTTGTTGACTGAAAGAACTCCTCTGGAATACGCAATGATTGTCCGAACACCAAGTTTGCCGACGAACATTTCAGATCATCTCTGTATGCTGACCTGAGACTCAGTAGGATAATAGGAAGCTCGCTGTACCAATGCTGTGGATTTACACACATGATCGACGCTTTCAACGTTCGGTGGAAACGTTCTACAAGACCGTTGGCCTGTGGGTGGTAAGCAGTTGTGTGGATATGATGAATTCCCAGGACGCGACTCAACTCTCTAAACAGGTCAGATTCAAATTGCCTTCCCTGGTCAGTAGTTATGCTTTCCGGAACCCCAAACCTGGCAATCCACGTTGAACAAAGTGCTTGAGCCACTGACGTAGCTGTCATATTCACCAGTGGGACCGCTTCGGGCCAACGTGTAAAACGATCGACCATAGTCAATTAATAACGATAACCTTGTGACGGCGGTAGGGGTCCGACCAAATCAATGTGTACGTGCTGAAATCGAACCTTGGGAAGGTCAAATTGAACCAGCGGAGATATGGTGTGGCGGTGAACTTTTGATCGTTGACAGTTTAGGCAATGTTTGACGAAATTATTTATGTCTTTGTTCATCGATGGCCAGACGAATCGCTCTGAAATCAATTTCCTAGTAGCTCGTGTTCCAGGATGTGAAATACCGTGAAGGGCTTTCATAACACTTATGCGATGGGACTGTGGGACGAATGGTCAAACGTTACCGGTAGAAGTGTCACAAAAAATTTGTTGGGCGCAACCACTTATTCGCTTGGTTTCAAATCTTAACGAGGTGGATGGTGATTCCATCAGCTGTTTTAATTCACGGTCAGATCTTTGTTCCCGTCTGATTGCTTCGTAGTCCACAGAAACTATGGCCATACTTTCAACGCGAGAAAATGCATCAGCAATGTAATTATCTTTTCCACTAACGTGCCGAATATCTGTAGTAAACTGTGATATGAAACGAAGGTAACGGTCTTCATGTGGCAGCCGAGAGCTTGATTCTGTTGTCAGAGCATAAGTTAATGGGCGATGATCCGTGAATATGGTAAAGCTGCGTCCTTCAACGAGTATCCGAAAATATTTCACTGCCATTTTCATTGCGGTCAGCTCTCGCCCAAAAGTGGAGTATTTTTGCTGCGATTTTGAAAACTTTTCCGAATAAAATCCAATGGGTTCCCATATACCGTTGTTCAGCTGTTGCAGTACAGCTCCTGCTGCGATATTTGAGGCATCTATGTTCAAAGCTAGAAGTTTCGATGAGTCAGGGTAGTGTAGAAGAGCTGCTTCCGCTAACGATTTTTTACTTTGCTCGAAGCTTGACAAAGCAGCATCCGTCCAGTTTAATTTCCGAACATCGTTTTTTTTTGTTGCCACTAATAAGCTTTTGGAGCTCAGCTTGGATATGGGAAGCGTGACGTATAAAACGCTTGGTTGGTTGGCTTAGTGTACTCTAACACGGCTCTGACACGAGCTGGAAGAGGTCGCACTCCATCACTGTTGACCAAGTAACCCAAAAATTCCACTTCTTTCTGAGCGAAAACACTTTTTTCAAGGTTAATCACCAGTCCATTCTGCTGCAGACGTTCGAATACTACGCGCAGGTGCTCCTGGTGCTGTTGCAGGGATTCAGAGGCGACACATATGTCATCTATAAAGACAACAACAAAATCTAAATCACCGAAAATGCGGTTCATGTAACGCTGGAAGGTTTGGCTTGCGTTGCATAATCCAAACTGCATACGGGTAAATTCGAACAAACCAAAGGGCGCAATGACCGCTGTTTTTGGAATGTCTGATTCCTCCACAGCAACCTGGTGGTATGCTCGTTCTAAATCGAGAGTTGTGAAGACGGACTTACCGCAAAGTAGATTTAAAAGGTCGTGAATGTGAGGGACCGGATAACGGTCGGGTGTAGTAATCTGGTTCAGTCGCCGGTAGTCTCCGACAAAACGCCACTGTCCATTTTTTTTCGGCACGCAGTGTAATGGGCTCGCCCAGCTGCTGCTTGATGGTCTGCAGATTCCCAACTCACACATGAAACGGAACTCCTCCTTAGCCGCCTTGACTTTGTCAGGATGCATTCGTCGTGCCTTGCATGCTACCGGTGGACCACGGGTGACAATGTGGTGGGTAACGTCACTCTGAGATACGCAGCGCAAAGTCGAGGGAAGAGTGATTGCCCGATATTGCTGCAGCAAGTCACGACATGGATGATCGATATTAACGAGCGTGATGCCATGCACCGGAGCAGTTGTTACACACCCATGAGAGTTTAAACCTGTTTTTTCATCGATTAGTTTTTTATTTTTAAGGTCAACGAGAATCCCAAAGTGAGCCAAAAAATCAGCCCCGATGATTGGCATTGTTACTTCGGCGATCAGAAAATTCCAGATAAAGTGACGTCTTAAGCCAAGATCGGTAGAAAGTAATTTTGTGCCATATGTTCGAATGCGGCTGCCGTTTGCAGCATGCAATTGCTGTCTTTGTACACCTTCCGTACATTTTTCCTTGTTAGCCGGTAATATTGAAACGTCTGATCCAGTGTCGACCAAGAAGCGTGTATTGTTCGTTTTATCAAAAACAATCATTCGGCGGCTTTCGGATACCTTTGCCACCTCCGCCGACGACGGTGGGAAAGGTGTTAGTTTTTTGAATTCCAAGAGCACGGTTCACGGCACTGTCGTGCGTCGTTACCATAATTTCGATGATACCAGCAAATACCAGGCCGTGATGGCGAGCGCGAAACATTTCTGTTTCGTGAGAAGGATCTGCTTCGTGTAGGACCGGGAGCTTTTAGCCGACGAATTTCTGCTGTAAGAAGGTCGATTTGCTCGACCAGCTTGCTATTGTTGCTGGATACTTGCTCGTCGCGGACTATCTCTGCTGCAGAAAGCTGACCGTTGGAGCAATCGGTGATCGTATCTGCCATCTCTGCAAGCTTCTCAATTGTCCCCTCATGGCACGCTAAAATCGGTTGAATTTTTGGTGGAAGTCGCTTAACGAACAACATTCTTAACAAATTATCGTCGACACCCAAATCTGTTGAGAGTTCTCTCATTTTTGCGTTGGTCTCATGTCACCCAGGTCGTGAGTTCCTAGCAATTGTTCGAGACGGTTTTGAGCGGAGACAGCAAAGCGAGAAACTAAACGTTCCTTTACTGCTTGGTATTTATTCTGTTCCGGTGGCGTCGTTACCAAATCGGAGATGTGACAAATGACGGATTGGTCCACTTTCGCTACGATTTCCAATTTCCAATTTTATATTTCGCGACGTCGCGGGTCACCAATGTAGCGTTCGGAAATGAAATTAAACGTTCAACGTAAGATTCGACTTCATGTTACTTATATTTAACTCAGAAAGTAAAACGTATATGCGCACACGCGGAAATGTTTTTTACTTCTCTCCTCTGACAGTATTTCGTACGCTCCCTTCCGTGTTGCTAGGAATGCCCAAAATCATTTTCTCTCATCCAGTGATGCATACCTACCACAAGTTCATACATTTGGAAACTCTGGTCACCGCCGATAATGTAACGGGTAAGGAGATTCAATGATGCATTCAAGCTAGAAGTCAAGTCTAGTTTCCCTCCGCAAGACGCTTTAATTAAGGTGCATACATCGCCGCATAAAGCTGACGAAGTATAAAACGCTATTAAGACCGGTAGTCCTCTACAAACTTGAGGCAGTAACTTTGCTTACGGAAGAAATACGTGCACGTATTTGAACAAAAGGTGTAGCGGACTATTTTGGGCGGAGTACAAACTAATATGAACCACAAGCTGTTGGCACTACTTGGAAAGGTTCCCATCGTACACCTGGCGAAAGATGGGATACTACGGTATGCCGGCCACATCGCAACTTTGCTTACGGAAGAAATACGTGCACGTCTTTGAACAAAAGGTGTAGCGGACTATTTTGGGCGGAGTACAAACTAATATGAACCACAAGCTGTTGGCACTACTTGGAAAGGTTCCCATCGTACACCTGGCGAAAGATGGGATACTACGGTATGCCGGCCACATCGCAACGACTGACAACGACTCCAGATGACTGTGCAGTGAAATCCGTTCTCTTCAAGAACCCCACCGATACCAGGAACAAAGGAGCTCACCGTGCTAGATGGCTCGATCAGGCTAAAGCTGACTTGCGTGTATCGAGATGCTCAGCGAATTGGCGACGAGTACCCTAGCCTTGGCTGGTGAATGGCTATAACAGTGTAACCTGACCACTTTCAGTTATAGCAACTCTTATCCCTACCTCCTCGTGGTGCCAGCTGGTAATACAACCAAGTCCCGGGAAAAACCAGAAACTCCCCTCTGGTTGGACCCGTGGTTGTAAACAGACAGGGAGAGAGGGACACCTAGACCTTAAACTTCTGGTCTACCAGGTGTCTGAACGGTCCGTTGGGACCCATTGGGGCCAATTCCAGTAAGGTTTCAACTTCGGTAAACTGGCGGCTATGTTATTGGACATGATTCGGACACGATATACAACACGACTTAGGGCTGGCATTTGCGACGAGCTCCCCTAGTAAAGTCACGTGATAGCGACTTGAAACGGCGAGGTGGCAAACGGTGCATGTGTCTCCGTCCCGTAAAACCTGGCAGGCCTTCAAATACGTTCCAAATCAATCGACCGGCGACCACCGGGCGGGAGTAGGTTCAGATGCTTTTTCCTGATTTACGCCGATCTAGCTCTGAGGTGCAGTTGCCCATAATGCGCTGCCCCAACCCTCGCATGATTCTCCCTGTTCCATAGATCGCCATGGGATCATTAAAGCGACTACTTCAAATGGGTTTGGATAGCGGCTGGAAGGCGGACCCTTTAGAATCAAAATGAGTCTTTTAAACAAATTTACTGAAAGTGCAGATACGGTAGAAAACCCGTTCGCGAGGGGAGGCATCCAGCGTTCTCCACCAAGGGTGGAGAAGGATGCAACCCGAAGTGCTAGTGTGGGTGGCAAGGGCAGCGGTACGCCTGCCACGCCAGACACAGCGATGAACGGCCCATCGCTAATCAAGGCGATGGGAAAGAATAGGGAGGAAGTACCCAAAGTGGTAGCCGCGTCTCAGCAGCTCGATTTAATCATCGAGTTCACGTCAGGTCGCGGCAATTTCTCCAAGGACTTGAATCAGAGCTTGCTCATGCTTCGGAAAACCTTGTGTGCTGCGACCAAAGTGCACAACGACCTCGTGGCGCATGTAGGAGAGGTGAAGACCGTGAAGGCGTCGAAGTCGGTACAAACGGATACCTGCTCGTTGACGGCGTGTCGCAACGTAGCCCTGGAAGCCACGGAGAGCGCTACCAACAGCGGTAAGGCATCTGCTAAGCGTCTGAGACAGTCCCCGGGGGATGGCACCCCTGGTGGACCAAAAAAACTCCTGATCGGTAAAAGCCCTCAGGCTAGCGAGTTGATGGAGCCAACCGACCAAGCAGCAGGAAACACCAAGACGGGTGGCCCGTGGATCGATGTCACGGCCAAGAGGAAGAAAAGAGGAAGCTCCACCAAAAAGAAAGCTTCACCTAAACCGACAGGGAAGCGAGCGAAGAAGGGCGACGCTCTTATCCTGACGGGTCAAAATACTCGGAGGTTCTGAAGGCCATGAGAGGAGATGCCCTACTCCGCCATACGACTTCCGCTGGCGGACGGAAACGAAGCCCTGAAAGCTGCTAGGCTAAAAGTGGGGTGGTCGGTATGCCCACTAAGCCTGCTGAAGCAATCGGAGGCTTGCTTCCGATGCTTCGAGCACGGGCATAAGGCCTGGAACTGCAAAGGGCCGGATAGGAGCCAATTGTGCAGGAGATGTGGCAGTGCTGGCCATAAAGCAAGGGACTGCGCGGAGCCTCCCCAGTGCTTGATCTGTACCGGTAAAAGGGACGCAAAGCACGTAACGGGAGGTCCAAGGTGCCCGGCTGGTGTGCCGGCGACCACGCCACGATCATAGTGCAAGTGACACAACTCAACCTGAGCCACTGCAGCACGGCTCAGCAGCTGTTACACCAAGCAGTATCCGAGTCGGCAACGGACGTTGCCATCATCTCGGACCCATATCGCGTCCCTGCCGGAAACGGCAACTGAGTGTCGGATGGGTCCGGGACGGCGGCTATATGGACGACAAGCAGGTTCCCGGTTCAGGAGGTTATGTCAACTGCAGACGAGGGATTTGCGGTTGCCAAAGTGGGTGGAGTGTTCTACTGCACCTGTTATGCTCCGCCGAGATGGTCTATCGAGCAGTTTACGCGGATGGTAGACCGAGTATCAGTTGTGCTGACTGGTCTAAGGCCGGTGGTTGTGGCGGGAGACTTTAAAGCTTGAGCGGTAGAGTGGGGAAGTCGTCGCACGAACCATAGGAGTCGGATTCTGCTTGAGGCTCTGGCAAAGCTCAACGTAGATTTGGCCAACGTCGGCACTACAAGTACCTTCAGTAGGAACGGTGCGGAGTCTATCATCGACGTGACATTCGGCAGTCCTGGTCTGATAGGAAACTGGAGGGTAGACAATGGCTACACTTACAGTGACCATCAGGCGGTCCGCTATGGCGTGATGGTGCCCGCTGAGCAATCGCCAGAGATGCTGGAGCGGATCATCGAGGGCCTCTTTCCGCGCCACGAGCCAAGGCCCTGGCCCCAGCACGCTGAGTCGTCCCACGGCCGACGTTCCAGTATCTCAGACCATAGCGTAGGATGGTCGGCCTCCCAGCCGAACATCCAAAGTAACGTGGGCGATGGCGGTTTGGAGGTCGGGGAGGAAGTGACGGTTACGAACGAGGAGCTCATCGAGATCGCCAAATCCCTAAAGGTGAGCAAGGCACCGGGGCCAGACGGTATCCCGAATATGGTCATTAAAGTGGCTATTCTAGAGGCTCCCGAATTATTCGGGGCAGTAATGAGTAGATGCCTGGAAGATGACCACTTCCCGGACAGATGGAAGCGACAGAACCTGGTCCTATTGCCGAAGCCGGGAAAACCTCCGGGTGTCCCCTCGTCATATAGGCCGATCTGTCTGCTCGATACTGCCGGCAAGGTACTGGAGAGGGTTATTCTTAACAGACTCGTACAGTACACGTAGGGTACAAACGGTCTGTCAAGGAACCAATTCGGCTTCCGAAAAGGCAAATCTACGGTAGATGCCATCTTGTCTGTCACTAAGACAGCCGAGGTGGCAATCCAGCCCAAGAGGACAGGTGTCCGTTATTGCGCAGTTGTCACGCTCGACGTGAGAAATACGTTTAATAGCGCTAGCTGGGACTTCATAGCCAACTCGCTTCGGAACGTCCAAGTGCCGGTGTCGCTGTACAGAATTCTGGAAAATTATTTCCAGAATCGTGTGCTATGCTACAACACGGAGGAGGGTCAGAAATGCATTCCAATTACCTCAGGGGTTCCGTAAGGTTCCATACTGGGCCCGGTGTTGTGGAACGTCATGTATGACGAGGTGTTGAAGCTAAAGTTCCCGGTAGGGGTGGTGATTGTCGGCTTTGCGGACGATATCACCTTGGAAGTCTACGGTGGATCTATCAGAGAGGTTGAGTTGACGGCTGCCCACTCTATAAGCATTGTTGAAGATGCGATCCAGGAAACTGGACCTAGCGCATCATAAAACGGAGGTTATCGTGGTGAACAACCGCAAGTCGGTGCAGCAAGCAAATATTAGCGTCGGGGACTGCACTATTTCGTCAACGCGGTCCTTAAAACTCTTTGGAGTAATGGTCGACGACAAGCTCAAGTTCGGGAGCCATGTCGACTATGCCTGCAAGAAGGCTTCCACAGCTATTTCGGAATTGTCTCGTATGATGTCTAATAGCTCTGCGGTATATGGCAGCAAGCGAAGGCTATTAGCCAACGTGGTCCAGTCCATACTCAGGTATGGAGGGCCGGTGTGGTCATCAGCGTTAGGTACCAAAAGCTATCTAGCAAAGCTGGAAAGCACCTATCGTCTCATGTGCTTAAGAGTGGCGAGTGCGTATCGCACAGTTTCACATGACGCAATCTGCGTCTTAGCGGGTATGATGCCTATTGGTATCTTCATCAGCGAGGACGTAGAGTGCTTCAACCAACGTGGAACTAGAGGCATACGGAGTACCACAAGATCGGCCTCGATGATCACATGGCAGCGGGCATGGTCTAATTCCACAAAAGGCCGGTGGACACACCGACTTATCCCGGAACTATCCGGGTGGGTCAACAGGCGCCACGGCGAAGTCAACTTCCACCTGACACAAATTCTGTCAGGGCATGGTTGTTTTAGACAGTATCTGCACAAGTTTGGGCAGGCGGAGTCCCCCGCGTGTCCCGAATGCGTGGACGTTGAGGAAACTGCAGAACATGCTTTCTTCATATGCCCTCGTTTCGCAGGCGTGAGAAGCAGCATGATGGCAGTGAGCGGACAGGACACTACTTCGGATAACTTAGTCCAAAGGATGTGTTCTAGCTCGGACGTCTGGGGAGCAGTCAATGCGGCTGCTACCCAGATCGTACTTGAGCTACAAAACGGCTGGAAAGCCGATCAACGGCGAATAAACAGCCTAGCTACCATAGTCCAGTAGTTATCTAAGAGTGTGCGTTAAGCACAATAGCCCCTCCCTGAATTAATACCGATAAGGTGGTGCCAAGGAGGATTGAGGCTGGAGACTCGAGTAGGGTTTTAGTGGGTCTGGATCCTCACGCCCCAGTAGGGGGGTCGGGATACCAAACCCCACTCCCTGAGTTGTCTTCTCAGGTGTCTGATAGCAGATTTCCCTACTCGTTAAACAAAAAAAAGAGTCCCCAAGACCGACTTAAGTGGAGATGATTTTTTGATACGGTAAGAACCACTTCGGCTCTATTCTGCTAGGAAAAAATAGTAATAGTTCAAATATGGGTCCATGTGCGTCTGTGCCTCGGTTCGTCCAGTCCACCAAAGAATATATCGGTGTACCACCAATGATACGGGTATACAATAAGTATTTGGAAGCCGTGGATATGCCAAACGGTCTCGTTGATCGGTATCTAATTCGAATGAAAGCTAAAAAGCATAGACTTAGCTTAGTATACCATTTATTGGATCTAGCTGCCATAACCAAACGTACATAATTTCCACCGTCTGGCATCAGATTTTATGGAGTACAACATTTCCCAGAACACGATGAAAAAAAACAATAGATGCCTGGCTGCACAGCGAAAACTCGCGTGAAATTTCGCAAATGTAATATTCACTTGTGTTTCCATGCTCACCGTGAATGTTTCTACGATTTCCATCATTCAAGGTAAGTATTCTTCAACTGTACGGTGTTGTCCTATGTTTTAATTTAAAAAATATATCTTATATATACAAAAATTTCAGTTGAAGCTCATTATGACTAGTTTCATAAATACTAGTACTGTTATAGATGTTCTAAAATCGATATTCCGAATTAAATTGAAAAATTAGATTTCGCAACTTTTTTGCGCCCAGGTGCCCAACCCCGCCAATTGGTGGGTTACGAATTTTTATAAATAATCAAACTGTTCCTGAACTATTAGAGAATATTTTTCCCATTATTCTGGCCACGAAATGAGCATTTTATAATTTTTGAAGCAAATCAAAAATTTGGGCACTAGAGGGTTGACGAACTGCGAAAGTACCCGTGATGGTCCCAATCCCAACTGTAACGACCGATAGTAAGAGACTTTGAATGTCCCAGCAGCGCTTCGTAGCATATAAACAGTTGCTGGAGGACGTCTCGGAGGAATAACCTGCATCAATGAATGAGGAATGACGTCCACTGGAGGAGGTCGAGGGTTTCAGAGGTAACCCCTGCTTCAACGACGTCTGGTCAAGAACGGCTAGAATCCCTTTGGTGCTCTCAAGTCCCAACAGCATCGACCGACCGCAAAAGGACTTTGAGAGTCTCGACAGCGCTTCGTGGCATATGACTTACTTACTTAGGTGGCTCGCCGTCCTAAGACAAAGCCTGTTGAACAAAGTTTCTCCATGTAACTCGGTTGAGAGCTAACACTCTCCAACTCCTCGTACACCGAGTTCTCTCCGCCAGATCTCGCTCCACCTGGTCTAACCATCTTGCTCGCTGCGCTCCCGGTCGTCTTGTTCCTACCGGATTTGAGGCGAACACCATTTTTGCAGGTGTGATATGACTATTATATCACTATTCATTTCTATTTCCTTTCGTAGCTTTCTTTTAGCAGCAGTAGCGATTATTAGTCAACGGTTTTTTTGTCGTTCCAAGCACGCCAAGTCAACAGATGTTTCATTCTGACGATCTGTCTTTTTAAGCGCACGCGCTATTTGAGTAGGGGTTAACGAAGCGCACGCGCAGTTACCATTTAGGAATGTAAAGCCATAAATTTAATCCATGCGCAAAAGCATAGCGGTTTAGTTATAGTAGCAGTAGGGGAATAATGTATATTCACCCCAATAGAATGTTTAGGCAACTAGGGTGGAACCCTAGTAGAAAACCGTTAGATTAGAAATGTTCTTAGGGGAGAACCCCTACAAAGAGGGCTACGAAAGGGACGCAAGGGGGAAATTCAATAAAAAGGCTGTCTAGCCTTCGAACCGTGTTCAATATTTCAAAAGTAGTTGTTGATTAACAACATAGACAATATCACGCGCCACACAGGGTAGTTGTCCGGCATGCTTGCAACATGCCCCGTTCTCCTGTACGCCGCCGAAGATCGTTCTTAGCACTCGTCGCTCGAAAACTCCGAGCACTCGCAGGTCCTCCTCGAGCATTGTCCATGTTTCAGGCCCGTAGAGAACATCCGGTCTAATAAGCGTCTTGTACAGGGTGCACTTAGTACGGGGACTTAGTCCGCTCGACCGCAGTTGCTTGTGGAGCCCATAGTAAGCACGACTTCCGCTGATAATACGCCTCCGAATCTCACGGCTGGTATCATTGTCCGCCGTTAGCAGTGAGCCAAGATAGACAAATTCATCGACTACCTCAAACTCATCGCCGTCGATCAATATACTACTGCCCAAGCGGTATCGTTCGGCCTCGGTTCCGCGGGCCAGCATGTTCTTTGTTTTAGACGTATTTACCTTTAACCCAATCTTTTCTGCTTCGCGCTTTAGTCTGGTGTACTGTTCAGCCACCGCCACAGATGTTCTGCCGATAACACTAGTTAACAAAATAAAACAAAAAGCGTGAACTCAGTAAGCTGAAGGTGATTCTTCATGTAAAATTGGTCGCTGAATCCGAAAATGTGGTTAGAAAAATTTAAAGTAGGATAGTTTTTGAGATATGCATTAAAGTTGAAATTTTGCTTAAAGAAAAACAGTACATACACATAAACACAAATTTCTCCGGTTGCGGTGCATCAATTTCAAATCTCTTTTTTCCATATTAAAGAGGAGAAAATTTGCTATCGATCAGTTAAACTTTGTTTTTCTGTAAGAATAATACTACTGTAGATATTTAAGAATTTGTGCACAACAAAACAAAAAAACGCATTTTTTTGGAATAATTCCAACTTTATCAAAGGTTTTATGCAAGATTTACGCATTTCAAAAATTTCATTTAATGTAGGTCTTAAAGGCCGATAAAAAACAAAGAAATCGTGGGGTTAATGATAACAATCAGTTGAAAATTGTAGAAGTTATGACCATTTTACTAAAACAGTAATATTTGCGCATTTGAATATCATGCTCATGATCATGCTTGAAGAATGATTGAATTCTTAGTACTAAGAATTGTGCAAATAGTAAGAACAGAAGGAAAAATGAGCGGTACAAAGCATGAGTTTAAACATGAAAATAATCCACAGAAACTCTGTTACGCCTGTGGAACCCATATTTTTACAATCCCGGTTAATTTCACTGCCTTATTGCAAACTGCGTTTCCATTTGCGTATCCATTTATATAGATCATGACAAGCAATTCGATAAATGTTATGCCAATTAAAACAATGCTTGTTAGTGTTTGGATATATAGGGGCTATTCGAAGTTACTGTTTGGATGTAAAGGGGCTATTGGTGAGCCCTCTGAACCAGCTGAATGGCGTTTGTTCATAGACAGCATTAAGCAGAGTTTGAAGACTGTATAGGATACCGCCTCTAGTTTCTGAAGATAAATAACATAAGTTGGCGCTAGTGTTTTATCATGCGTCATGTGTGAAAATATGCTTGAAACTGTTAATGTTTCCCTGTTGAATACAACAGATATCGTTGCTTGGTAACGCATATTGTACCTATTGAAAACAACCCAATTTTGCGCAACAAAAAATTTACTCAGTTTGGAAACAGCACTCTTTCTTTCATCTCTGTTTCTTTTGTGTTTAACGTTAAAGGCGGTATAACCTTTGACATTTGAACCAACAAATAGTTGGTAAATATTGTTTTTGTTTATCGCGTCCATGTCACGAAATTTAATTTCTTTGAATTGAAATGCCGCAAAAACATTCAGCTCCCGGCTCTCGCACGGTGTCGAAATCACCTTCCCGGGCTCACGGAAGAATGATAGTAAAATGCAACGGAGAGGTATAGGAAAAGTTTGTTTCTATTAATGTTAAGCAGAAGTTATGAAACTTAGATAATATTAGATTAGGTATTGTTTAGGTAGGTAAACATAGATAACCGACAAATTTTGAGAAAAGCGTCATCTCTTGAAAAGTAACGGTTCATCTGGTATCCTATTACTACATCAGGGATACAAATAATCCTCGATTCCCGTAGCCCATGCTACAAGTATGTGAATAAATAAATACTAAAAATACTAAGCATGAGTCAAATGGCTCTACGTATAATAAAATACAGTTAAACATAATTGGAAAATTTGCTCCGACCTTAATGTTGATGCGTGTGTTTTTTTTAGCTAGAGAGAGAGAGAGAAAGAGAAAGAGAGAGAGAGAGAGAGAGAGAGAGAGAGAGAGAGAGAGAGAGAGAGGTATATTTGTGGCATGTGGACAAGTAAGAGCGTAAAAGCTTAGTAAGGGGGTGTTTGCAAGAGCATGATATTCAAATGCGCAAATATTACTGTTTTAGTAAAATGGTCATAACTTCTACAATTTTCAACCGATTGTTATCATTAACCCCATAATTTCTTTGTTTTTTATCGGTCTTTAAGACCCACGTTCAATGAAATTTTTGCAATGCGTTAATCTTGTCTAAAATCTTTGATAAAGTTGAAATTATTCCAAAAAAATGCGTTCTTTTTCTGTGAACCAATTCTCAAATATCTACAGTACTATTATTCTTACAGAAAAATGAAGTTCTACAAATCGATAGCAAATTTTCTCCTCTTTAATATGGAAAATAGAGATTTGAAATTGGTGCACCGCAGCCGGAGAAATTTGTGTTTATGTGCATGTACTGTTTTTCTTTAAGCAAAATTTCAACTTTAATGCATATCTCAAAAACTATCCTACTTTAAATTTCTCTGACCACATTTTCGGATTTAGCGACCAATTTTACATGAAAAATCACCTTCAGCTTACTGAGTTCATAAATGCTGTTAACTAGTGTAATATCCATGTCATCGGCAAAGCAGTCGAATTCACTAGATTTGTTGAATATCGTGCCCCGCGTGTTGATATCCACTCGGTTCATAACACCTTGTAGCGCTATGTTGAACAGCAGGCATGAAAGACCATCACCTTGACGAAGCCCTCTCTGTGATTCGAATGAACTTGGCAAGCCACCCGAAATCCGAACACAGCACTGTGTACCATCCATCCATGTGTACCATGATGCGTGGGAACTCTGTATTCACGGCCCTTTTGGAGGGTTTGCCGCAGTGTAAATATTTGATTCGTTGTAGACCGACCTTCGACGAAGCCGGCTTGATAAGTTCCCACAAATCTATTGCAATTGGTGATAGACGGCGGAAAATGATTTGGGACAGCACTTTATAGGCGGCATTGAGAACGGTGATCGCTCGATAGTTCTCACAGTCCAACTTGTCGCCCTTTTTATAGATCGGGCAGATAACCCCATCTTTCCACTCCTCCGGTAGCTGTTCCGTATCCCAAATTTTAACAATTAGCCGATGTAGACAAACGGCCAGCTTTTCTGGTCCCATTTTAATAAGCACCGCTCCGATGCCATCTTTTCCAGCTACCTTGTTGTTCTTTAGCTGCATGATGGCCTCCTTAACTTCGCCTATCGTTGGGGCTGGCACCTCTTCTCCGTTTGTTGCACCGTCTTGAGTTACGCAAAAATTTCTGTTTTATTTGTATGAGATTCCTTATCTCCCTACCACAGGGGTGGGGGTCTCAAACAATCATAAAAAACTGCTGCGGCCACAACCCACACATGCCAAATTTGGTTCCATTTGCTTGATTAGTTCTAGAGTTATGAGGAAATTTGTATTTCATTTGTATGGGAGCCCCCCCTACTAAAAAGAAGAGGGTTCCTAGTTCTTCAAAGAAAAAATTCTTGCCTCCAAAAACACCTACATGCCAAATTTGGTACCTTTTGATTGATTAGTTATAGAGTTATGATGAAATTTGTATTTCATTTGTATAGTAGCCCACCCTCCTAAAGTGGGGAGGGGTCCTAATTTCCCATAAAAAAAATTCTTGCCTCCAAAACCTTCACATCCCAAATTTGGTTCCATTTGCTTGATTAGTTCTCGAGTTATGAAAAAATTTGTATTTCATTTGTATGGGAGCCCCTCCCCTTAAAAGGGAGAGGGGTCTTAATTTCCCTCTTAAAGAGGGGAGGAGTCTCCATTTACCATAGAAAAAATTCTTGTCTCCAAAAACACCCTCATGAAAAATTTTGTTCCGTTTGCTTGATTATTTCTCGAGTTATGCAGAAATTTGTGTTTCATTTGTATGGGAGTCCCTCCTCTTAGTAAGGGGAGGGATCTCTAACCATCATAAGAATCTTCCCTGACCCCAAAAACCTACATGTAAATTTTCACGCCGATCGGTTCAGTAGTTTACGATTCTATAAGAAACATACCGACAGACAGATAGACAGGCAGACAGAAATCCATTTTTATAGGTATAGTAATGTAGATATGAAAATAGTCGGAATTTTTATCATACCCAGGCATAATGTATCCTTTATACACACAATAAACAGTACGTCTTCTAAACTATACTTTATAACCCAAAAATCTAAGTATTCAATACTTGTTGTCTAACTCTTCCCACCTGTCATAGAACAGTGAGACAAAAAGACACCTTCACATTTTTAGCTGTAGGGTCAAGTGGTGCAGAATGCACCGCTTAAGCAAAACATCATTTTGCAGAGCAACGGCGTGTTTGTTCCACGTTTTTCAACTTCTAGAAGACTTTGGGATCTTTTTACCTTTGTTATACTATAACAAAGGTTTAGGAATTGGTCGAAAAACACGAAATTGATCCGAGGCCCGGAGGGCCGAGCCAAATATACCAATCGACAGGGTTCGACGAACTGAGCAATGTCTGTGTGTGTGTGTGTGTATGTGTGTATGTATGTGCGGGGCGCAACTTTTCTATCGCCTGTTTCTCGGAGATGGCTGAACCGATTTGTTCGCTATTACTTTTGTTTGAAAGGTATTATTGCCTAGTATATCACTATTGAATTGTTTCGAGGTCCGACATTTCGTTTAAAAGTTATAAGTAAAAAAGTAAAAATTACGTGACACGATTTTCTCCGGACCCAAATGACCGATTTCAACGATCTTGGTATCGAATGAAAGCTCTTGTTAACACTAAATTTTTCGGATAAATTTTATTGAAAACAAACAATCAGTTTAAAAGTTATGCTTAAAAAACCTGTTTTGACAAGGTAATAATTATCGCCTGTTTCTTAGAAATGACTAAACCGATTTAGACGCCATTAGTCTCATTTGACAGGTAACATAACCTAATAGATCACTATTGATTTGTTTTTTGATTTGACGTTTAATTTGAAAGTTATGATTAATTGAATACAACACATTAAAATTTACAATAAGTTATAACGATTTCATCAAGCATGATTTATCTAGTTTGAATTATTTTGGCTTCAAATTAGAGATTTTAACGCTACAAATATATCTGCAAAATTTCAGAAGAATCGGTTTTGCCGATCAAAAGATATTAACCCTCAAACACTCGCACCAACTTTTGTAATTCGGTTACTCGCGCGCACAATGGCCCAAAGCCAAAAAGACATGCGCATTAGAATTTTGACTGGGAAAACTTGGTTTTAGGTTTATGGAACCTTTGGAAGAATTTCTTGAAATTGAAAGTTCTATCGTCTGGTGCAATTTAAATTTTGATTAATCCCCCTAAAAGTGAAATAAACAAAATATTTTTCTTCAGTTTCAATATAACACATTGATGTGTTCTGCAAAGTTTTAGAACATATTATTACAAGAAATTTTGTTGAATACAGTAACCTTCTATCTATTAAGCGAAGAGAGAAAAATCTGTTTCATTGTATATGAATTTGTAAGATCAGTTTTTTCTATTTTAGCTCTTTTTGTAATTGTTGTAGTCCTTTTTCATGTATTACAAAATTATATAAATAGTAAAAATACACAACTTTGATGAATATAGTATACCTTATGTTTGTTTGTTTAGGTACTGTAGAACTTTGATTAAAAAAAATGCCTTAATTTTGACCCCGAATGACTCGACTACCAACAGATACATTTTAACCGTTATGTGTTCGACAGGGTACCCGGGTACCTTTTCAGATTTCAAAGTAAGAAATTTTAAAGTTTTCTTCAACCCAGGATACTGAAACTCCGTGACATCTCAGAACTCGCTAAATTACAACTTTTTATAAAATAAGTTTTCATGTAGCATTTAAGGGGGAGGAAAGGGAGGGCTTCGAAATTTTTTACCCTTTAAGTGCTCGACAAGGGTACCCGGGTACCCACAAATTGAAATGCTTGTAACTTTGGCAATATTTGACCGATTTGGACCAACTTACCACCTAAAGATTCAGAAACTTATCCACTTTCAGTGGGGTTACAACAGAACCGGAAGTGGTTTATCTGGTTTCCGGAAATCCGGTATTCCGAGGATGTGTTCCGGAATTAAAGCTAAAAATTGCTGAAAAGGATTTTTCTATCTTCGCTAAAGAGATAGAAGGTTACTGTCTACTGAAAAAATTCTTGTAATAATATGCTCTAAAACCTTGCAGAACTCGTAAATGTGTTATATTGAAACTGAAGAAAAATAAAATTTTTATTTCACTTTTAAGGGGATTAATAAAAATTTGAATTCCACCAAACGATAGAACTTTTAATTTCAAGAAACTCTTCCAAAGCCTTCATCAACCTAAAATCAAGTTTTTTACTCAAAAATGTAATACGCACGTTTATTTGGTTTTGAACCACTGTGAAGCCCCACAGGAATATGTTCCGGAATGGCCATGCCGGGGCAAAATTGTGTTGTGATTGTGATTGTGTTGCTGCATACAGACACCATTTTTACAAATGAAGAAACGAGAGAAACTTCAAGGGCCAATCACGGTACAACTCACATGCTGATTGCTTCGTTTCTGTGATGTCAGTTTATGCTGATCTATTTGCCCAACAATTTAAAGTATTAATGCATAATTATGACATTTTGCTCATAACAAGGTAATTGAAGAACATACGTTAGTTAAGCAGAGATTTGTAACTTTATAACAATATGGCATTCAAAAACCTACACGTGTTGTACAAAATGCAACAGCGTGAGTAATCGAAGGTTAATAGAAATTGATGAAATTTATTCAAGAAAACTTTATTGATGTCAATCAAAAATAATGGCGTTACAGAAATTTATGCGTAGTTCAAAAACCTATAAACTAGACTTTTACTACGCAATGTATATGTTAAAGAATAATATTTCCTCTTATAACTTGCTTTTACTTGCACTTACTCAAATTAGTAACAACCAGCTTACCCTTACTCAGTAATTTCATGAAAAAAGGATCTATCAAAATTTATAGGTGCTGCTATTTTGTTCAAATTTTGTAAACTTATTTAATTTCCAAAATTTAATTAAAACCACGCCACGTTAACCAATAGATGAATTATGTTCCGAAGACGTGTCGATTTCTATCTCAAATAGCAAGTAAGACCGTATAACAAAGGTTCCTTTCACCACTAGGTGGATTAAATCGGGTTTTTACACTTACTCCTGGTGAAATTTCCTAACAAAAACCAGTATTTTTTGTTATTTTTGACAATTTTTGGCAAGAGTCAAAATCATTATGTGAGGCAGAACGCCAAAACCCGTGGACAAAACGCACCAAGTTTGTCCAGCAAGCGGTAAACGCAACCAAAAAATTTACATTCAATAACGTGTTGTATAAACTCCTAAAACTAGGCTGCCGAAATGACGGAAACGTTCGTTATAGCGTTTGTTACAAACGCTTGTTTGCTGGGATACAATGGGTTCATATCTTAACATAATTGGCAATAAAATTTAATCATCTACTTTTCTCCAACTGATGTGTGATGAAATATTGTAAGTTAAAAAATGGTTTAAGGCAAATTCTAAGTCCTATACAATACATAATATTTCTACATTTTTAATAACTAATACAAAACAAAAGATGTACTGCAAATTAAAAATATTTTATAACTGTTTGATTCCGCTGTGATGCATTCTACCTCTGTTCTGTATTTTGAAGTTTTTTGCAATGTATGTGAACAACATGCCTAGTTAATGCCGTTTTTGTGATGAATCATCGAGTATGACAGTATATCAATTAGATAGACTGTATTTATAATGAAATTTGCATACCGACTAGTGGCTTAAGAGAAAAACTGAATTAATCCACCTAGCGGCGTGACCTAGCCTTTCTACTGCCACAATAATCACTATTTAATTTCTCAGGAACATCTATAATTAACTTGACTATATTTTTGAATATCCGTTCTGTATTCCTCAAAATCCTTATTTGCCAGTCAAATTCACAACGTATTGCGTATAATAATTATATTTTCTTTCCTTGGGTGCAGAAATACTTGTAAGCGTCATTTATGTTACTTGATGAACACCTTATTTAGTTTGATAATATTTACGTGATTTATAGAAACATAATGTAAACACAAAAGATAATTTTTGCAGACTTCAATGAATATATATATAAAATTATAAATTACCCCTCTAACGAGTCTACAGACGGCCTTAACATTCGGGTTTAGAGCCACATACGAAACTTGTTTTGAATTGACAATATGAAATATGTGTTCATAGCAGATTTTTTGATATTTTGATATTAATACCATGCGTTCAAAAGTTAAAAAACAAGAGTTCAGAAAAATTATTATTATATTTCGCTTTTGAAGAAAAAGGATATCTACAACAAAATGGTTGATCTCAAAATTTTACTATTAGTTTGCTTGGCTTCAATTTTGCAATATATCTGAATTAGAAAAAATAACTGATAGAGCATTAGATATGAACAAGAGAAATGGAACTACTTCTTAGCTGACGCTCCTTCAGATAATTATTTATGCATGAAAATCAAAATTGAAGCTTCTTTTGAATGTACTTTCATGAAAAGATAGTCATTAGCTTGATCGCATCGTTTTTACGATGTATCCCGTTAGAGGGTTAGGAAAACAAGATGAGGTCGAATAGTGTAAAAGCTGTGCCATAAACATGCTTGAGAATGGGAGATTTGATCGATATGATTTGCAGTGCTTGTCAATTCGATTTATTTATTAAAATATGATACATATTTTACATATAAGATTTCTGTCTTTGAAGTGTCATTAACGAAAACAAATCGTACAAAATTACTACCGTACATTATTTTCCTCCTATTTTTTTATAAAATTTCTAAGTTCTAGCATCTATTGATTGGAAACAGCATCTATTGATGCGCAAAAATTGTTTGCAATTTATATAAGTTTATTTGGAAAAATCAATCCATTAGTATATTAAATCCTATACACCACTATATCTAAATGCTTAAATTAACTGCTTCTCTTCGCTTTTTGCTTTTCTTGTCTAATTGCGAGTTACAGTAAGTGACGAAAATGACAATCGAAATCTGAAATTAAAGAAAAGAAAAAACTTTTTCCGATTGAATCCCACTACAGTGGGATTTCGAATGGGTTCGATTTTGGCAACACAAAATATTTTACTTCCAAAAGTATGCTTAAATATTAGTCAGTTTCCGCATTACTTTAAATGACGAAAAAATATTGCCCTAAGTGTATTCATGAAGAAAAGTTTGCGATTATAGAATGTTTCGAACAATAATATTTTTATTGCCGTAGGACTATGTCTTACCGTACGTCGCCAAAAACTTACTTGCACCGCATGGATAGCTCTTGACGGATTTTGTGAAAAAGGTTGCAATCGTTGATTAATAACATTTGGTCAATTTCTAATGCATTTACATTCAATTTTGTCATATCAAAAAAGGGCTCGATTTCGGCACGGTTTCGATTTTGACAACATAGGTGATACGCATTTGTTGCCAAATTCGAAATCCTACTGTATTTAATATTTATTTGCGACAGATACGTAGTTCGCCTCCAACGTGTAGGCTTCATCAGTGTCTTATTTCGAAGCGTATACGTATCTGTCGCGAATAAATTTTAAATAGTGGAATTTAGCCGGAAGAAGTTTTTTCTTTTCTTCAATTTCAGAGTTCGTATTCCACATTCCACTAAGAGGCTTCAAAAACTTCAGACAATTGACATGTTTCACACTTTTCTTGAATTTCAATGCAAATTTCAAAATTGCAAATTGTCATCACAAACACACATACATACACACATACATAAATACATACATACATACATACACACATACATACATGCACACATACATACATACATACATACATACAATACATACATACATACATACATACACACATACATCAAACATTTGATTGATGTGTATTGATTTTACACGTTTTAACGGTTTAATATACGGTGCTTCAGTGTTAAAGTTTGAATAACTTTTGAATGAACCGTCCGATTTTCAATAACTCAGTTTCGTTTGATAGATCTCAATAGTAATTTTCAAATGATAATAAATCATGTGATGTTTTACATTGAATTAATGCTTATATGTTACAAAAATATTATTAAAATACTATTTTTTCACATTTCTTTATGTAACTTTTAAACTACAAGCCCAATCGTCATGAAATTTGGAAGTTAAGGGTTTGCAAGGCTCCTCTTTCATATGCAATCAATTTGGTTCAAATCGGTTAAGGGACCTATGAGATAATGAAGCCCCATATTTTTCGTATTCTTATACATAACTTTTGAACTAAAAGTTTGATCAGTATGAAATTCAATAGCGACCTAAGGGACACCTAGACCTTTCATTTGACACTAAGAACAATAAAATCGGTCCAGCAATCTCTGAGAAAAGTGAGTGAGATTGAAAGCGTCACATACATTCACACACACAGAAAATGCTCAGTTTTCGAAACTGAGTCGAATGGTATATCACATTCGGCCCGCAGGACCTTCTTTCCATTTCCGGTTTTCCGAGTGATTTCTATACCTTTATACTATATATTTATATAGTAGAAAGGCAAAACCGTGATTTCTTACATGTGGAATGAGATCGCAGGATAATCGCTTGATTTTATTGGATGTGGCTATGTTTGATGCTTTTACATTCTACACAATTATGAATTAGCTCGTTTTACACCAAAATAAAATGCGCATTCATAATTTTACTAAATAGTTTCCGCGTTTTTAAACAATTAATAGCATGGGCCATTCTATCCCCCCGGTGCGTTCTGGACAGTACAAGCTTACCCTTACCCTAACTAATTTAGCTTATAACCAACACGACTGAAACTTATTTTGAGACAACTAGAAGGATTCACCTTTCAAATGGAATAAAAAGCTCGTTGGAGCTATCACCAAAAATTTTGGAAGAAAAGTGTCTCAATGTAGACGTCTCCCCCCTACGTTCAAAATTTTGGCATGTCACATTCACGCTAAAATTTGGACATTCATTGTTGAATATTCGAGAGGTAATGAAAGAAAAACAGAAGTAATAATGAGAATACGATTTTAAATGGTATGTAATAATTCACAGTACAAAAATTTCCTTTTCAGTTGCATGCGGAAAAATTAAATTAGGATACGGCCAACGCAACTGGGATTGAATGCGATATGCAATACGTTTCATACACTTGTCGCTAGCCTTCGTTCTTGTATTCTCTCTCAGTGCAACGGTATTAATTGATCTTTTAATTATTCACAGGTATAAATGAATGTAATTCAATTTCACCATTGATTTGCACATGAAACCAAATTATATTAGATCATTTAACATTCAATTATAAACCAATATTTTCAATACGCTTGCATTGCACAATCAGTCGATGTGTTTTTGTGCAAATACTCTATTTACTGATTGCACGTTAATTAATTTTACATAACTTTAATTCAATTTATGGGTTAATCGTACACAGAAGCGTATCGCCGCGAGTATTGCCGATATACGTGTGGCGAAAACCTTCCGGCGGTGTTTTAGTAGTATTGAGTATTCATATTGATGTTAGTGCAGATTATATTGCCCTAACAATTGGTTGCTTTTCATCATGTGCATGGCAAGCACTCGTGTAGTCACTCGCAGATGTAGAATTGGAAAGAAAATCTGCACAGGCGCAAATCGACCGATACATAGCTCACAGACTCTGATTATAATCATCATCAACGTCGTCAACACATCCAATTGAGGCATTGCAGATTATGTTAGATGATTCAACGAAGTGAACTAGCTGCTTTTGCGATTAAAATAGAGATAGAGAGCGTGTAACAGCGACCATAGGTAGTTATGACACTAAGAAAATTAAGTTCGAGACGGGTTTGCATTTTTAATGTTTAATTAATTGGTTTTATGGGCACTTTGTCGATTCTCGTATGGTAAATGGGTATCATTTGTCATGTTGACTGAATTATGCCAATTATAGTGGAGTTCGCCAATTTTCTTAGAACAAATCGAACAATGTTGTAATGAATAAATTCTGGTCCCTTATGAATATGATTTCAAATTGCGAAACTGCATCCTTCGATTTCATGGACATATTCAAGAAAAAACATCGGTAATCACAATCTACGTCGATTAAACGCTAATTTGGTCAGAGAAAAAGTTAAGAAAAAACTTCCGTTTAATTCTTCTATAACCAATGGTGATCTTCATAGGTACGCGTATTTCGGTTACTGCTTGTAAACTTCTTTATTGTTGACAGTACAGTAAAGATGCTACTCAAAGTCTTATTTGACAAAATATTTTACGGCTGTTTTATTACCTATTTACAACATCTATGCTGTCAAAAAGCTAATATACAGCAACGTGCAGTAGAAAACGCCAGATATTCCAATAAACTGTTGATTTACACTTAAGTACTTTTTTTACACGGTTTTCTTTTTCGATTATTATGAACGGGGCAACTTGGGGACCATTTATTTATTTCTCAATACATTTTGGAGAAGCCCGACATTCGTCACGTGGTTTGTAAATGGTCACTAAGTTGTACCCTAATTGAGTAATCGAAAAAACAAACCGAGTAAAAAAAGACTTTAGAGTATTACATATGTTCTGCTCATTGTGCTCCTGGTTGCCTTGTTTCTACCGGATTTGCAACTTTATTTTTGCAGAGTAGTTGTGTGGCATTCGTGCAACATGCCCTACCTACCGTACTCGTCCAGCTATAGCTACCTTTTAAGTAACTGGGTTCACCGCAAACTGTGTGAGTTCATAGTTCATTCCGCCGCGCTGGAATGCCTATGTGTATGATCGTTTTTCGACCACTTCCCGTGGTCGGATCATCACGAATTTAGTATCAAAATAAGCGGCAAGGATTGCAGATTCAAAATCTGAAATAAAAAAAATGATTTTTTCAAAATTTTTAGTCGTTCATGTCTCCTTAAGAAGATTTACCGAGGTCTGGAGGGCCGAGTCACATATACCACTCGATAAGGTTCGATGAACTGAGCTGTGTGTGTGTGTCTGTGCGTGCGTGCGTGTGCGTGTGCTTGTGTGTGTGTGGTGTGTGTGTGGTGTGTGTGTAGTGTGTGTGTGTGGTGTGTGTGTGTGGTGTGGTGTGTGTGTGTGTTTTTTTTAACGATAAGTCTATGTGTCCACCGGCCTTTTGTGGAACAGACCATGCCCGCTGCCATGTGATCATCGAGGCCGATCTTGTGGTACTCCGTATGCCTCTAGTTCCACGTTGGTTGAAGCACTCTACGTCCTCGCTGATGATGATACCAATAGGCATCATATCCGCTAAGACGCAGATTGCGTCATGTGAAACTGTGCGGTACGCACTCGCCACTCTTAAGCACATGAGACGATAGGTGCTTTCCAGCTTGGCTAGATAGCTTTTGGTACCTATCAGGTATCAGCATCTTTGGCTCGAGCAGCACGTTCCTCACAATCATGTGGAAGATTTGTGCCTAGCCCTAGATTTTTGTACCCCCGAGGGGATACTGCAATCCTTGGTAGTTAACTTATCAAAAGTACACTCCCTGGGGGGTATAGGGGAGTGTCGTCGTGGTTGGGCCACGTTTTGGAATTCGCCCATAACTTTCGTTTCAAAAGGAATTTTGGAAATCTAAATACATCGTTGCAAAGATCTAAGAATAAGGTATATTTCCGGAAAGTTTTGAACTGATTACTTGAAAAATAAAAAAGTTATAGGCATTTACGTGAAGACAAAAAATGTTGTCATAGTCGGGGCACGTTGTACAGCTTGGGCCACCGCAGAAAATCTAAGATATACGTATTGAAATTCTATATAGAGGCATGAAAAGAATGAATTCCGTGAACAACGGCTCATATATGCACAAATACCCTATTTTTAATTGCATTTTTGCGAAATTTTGGCGATCTTGTAAAATCAGTATTGCTACAATTGCCTTTTCCGAATTGTACAACTACAATGAAATAACAACAAAAATCTAAGTATTTATCGTATTAATTTTGCTTCATTTCATCACATTTTACGTGACTGATATTCTCTAGCGATTATTGCGCTTCTGCGCTTAAAATTATGGTGGCCCAACCATGACTACTCAAGTGACCCGACCTGTACAAATAGCGCTTTTCTAGTATTTCACCTTAGCCTTCCCAAACACCTTATTGGAGGGGATTTTTCTATAGTCTACGTGTGCAGCACATTACACTTCATACATTTCCAAAATTTATCTCGATAATTGCATTTCATGAATCATTTCCTGAAGAAAAGTTCATTGCGCGTGGAAAACTTTTTTTTGGAAGATTTAGTCACTGAATTCAGTACGGATGTTTTGAATACACGATTGACACTCACAATATTGTGAAAAGTTAGCTATCACAGTAAGAAGTTTTACAATGATTGTATCATAGATATCATGAGTTACTAAAACTGTAAAATCGTGATGGCCCGACCATAACAGTGGCCCGACGATAACGACAATACCCTACTCATGATAAATAAGAGCTTATAGCTCAATACCGCTTTCGGTAAGGAACATCAAAATGTCTCGTAATTTTAGTTTCCTAAAATCTGATTCATTTAAGACGTAGGATCCAAAGATCCTATGACGCAATTGTGCTACTGCAGGACAGTTGCAAATTACGTGATATGGTGTACCGTAGTCGGATTCACATAAATTACAATGAAACGATTCAGCTCGCTGAATCGTAGCCATATGATAATTTAGTCTGCAGTGACCAGTCAGTGATCTGACAAGAATACTGCAATTTTCCTTTGAGTGTTGCAAAAGAAATTTCGCAACCTTCTCACAAGGCTTAACAATGAAACTTTTCGTTTGACGACAAGTTTCAAGATTTTCCCAATAACGTACATGTTCAGATGAAAACCAAGATCGAATCTTTTGTTTTATCCAACATGCCGCAATTGGTAAAGCAGGTTCCGGTCCGAAAACCGATTTTTCTGCTCCAGATCTTGCTAGTTCATCAGCCCATTCATTTCCGGTTATACCAGAATGGCCAGGAACCCAAACCGATGAACGGCATTTAGAATGCTTAGTTCTTCTAATTGGGTGTGGCAGGCGATGACTGTTTTAGATTTAGAATTAGCCGCACAAAGGGCTTTTATAGCGGCTTGATTGTCAGAACAGAAGTAGATAATCTTGCCTATCAGTTCTTTCTGAAGTGCAAACTGAGCTCCGCACATAATTGCAAAGATTTCAGCTTGAAAAACGGTGCAGTAACTACCCAACGAATAGGATTCCTCCAATTCCAGCTCACGGCAGTAAACACCAGCACCCGCGCGACCTTCGTACAAGGAACCATCGTTTCTTTAGTTCCGCGAGATGAGAGTTCCACCACGGTGTTCCTCTAGTCGTTTAAATAGTTTTTAGTGGGCAAGCTACTTCAAAAGCTTCCGCAATAAAAGATGTTGTGACATCTACAGCCACATCCAAGTCGATCGATGACTCAATCGTCGGTTCGAATCCTTGAAATTTCGTCGCCAGTTCCTCCTCAAAGAGTTCCCAGTCAGAAAATCTCGGATTGCGAAATGTTGCAGCGTTCAAGGAGACACCCAAATGATCAAAATATATAAAGCAATGATCAGATATTGGTGTCTCATTTGAAACATGCCATTGTGCCAACTCATGACTGATCCTGTTAGAGCAGAGTGTTATATCTAACACTTACTCTCTACCAGCTCGTATGAAAGTTGGACAATTGCCAATGTTGAGTATTCCAAGGTTGGTACTACTCAAATATTCCATCAAATTAGAGCCTCTCAGATTGATATCCGAGCTGCCCCAAATGATGTGATAGGCATTGGCATCACTGCCTACAATGAGCGGAAGCCCATTAGATTGGCAGTATCTCACCACATTTCTGAAATCGTCGCTGGGAGACGGTTCATCGTGTGGTAAGTATGCAGAACAGTAGACATAGCGCCTATGGACATCATCCACGACGAGTTCTACTGTGACTGCACAAATATCTCGAGTAGTCAACTCAGAGATAAGGCATGCACTAATTGACCTATGCAACAATATGCATGCCCTGGGCATCAAACGAGGATTTGTCATACCAGTTTTGCTGAAAACAGCAAAGGTCTGGTTTCCAATATCCGTCGAATGAAAGTACCCCTTGCGAAAATATGGCTCCTGAACCAATGCGATTGTGATTGCGAGCCATTAAAAAGTTTTTCGCATAAATACAAATTTGCTGCCCGTTTGTGTTGAAGATTTATTTGTGCGACTCTAACTATTTGACTAGCGGAGTATATGCACAAACAATCTCCAACACAGATCAGACAGCAAATTGTAAGCGAAGCCAATTAAGTTGGCCAGAACGCACTTGGCGTAAAACCCATAAGGGAAATTGGGCAGGACTACTATGCTGTTCCCACGAAACGCAAGGGACAACAAAGATCGACCGTACCAGAGCCCCGCATGGCACAGTAGGGGCAAAATGCCCAAAGCACTCCGTTCGCGACTGGTATGTTTTCACCCCTCCAGCCATTCAGTCATCGGCACGGAGATAGACCTTGACTTAGGGGCACCTGATATGCCGACTCCCGGCAGGATCAGGTCCCGTGGCTCAATTTTTGCCCAAACGTACAATTCGGCACCAACCGCCAAAGGGCGTAAGTGCAGATTGTGTAAAACAGACCGATTAAGAGTCTCTCTCTCTGTGCTAATCCAGCTGAGAAAATAACTCTTTCCCGGTGTGCTCACACCCCGCAGCCGCGCCCCCCGAAAATCCTGCGCCGAACTGCATGATTAGGTAGCCGGAAACAACACGGCGAGTGTTCCACCTTCTCTGTCTGCATACGACAACCAAAGTAGCGTACCACCAGGTGCGCAACTTTGCTACCGTACCCCAGCCGGCACCTCGTGGAGGTAGAGATAGGAGTTAGAAAACAGAGGTGATATATTTGCACATGTTCACTCATTTGCCAGCCTGCCTGCCAGCCTTTTGGTACCTAACGCCGATGACCACACCGGCCCGCCATACCTGAGTATGGACTGGACCACGTTGGCTAAAAGCCTTCGCTTGCTGCCATATACCGCAGAGCTATTAGACATCATACGAGACAATGCCGAAATAGCTGTGGAAGCCTTCTTGCAGGCATAGTCGACGTGGCTCCCGAACTTGAGCTTGTCGTCGACCATGACTCTAAGAAGTTTTAAGGACCGCGTTGACGAAATAGTGCAGTACCCGACGCTGATATTTGCTTGCTGCGCCGATTTGCGGTTGTTCACCACGATAACCTCCGTTTTATGATGCGCTAGGTCCAGTTTCCTGGATCGCATCCAATCTTCAACAATGCTTATAGAGTGGGCAGCCGTCAACTCAACCTCTCTGATAGATTCACCGTAGACTTCCAAGGTGATATCGTCCGCAAAGCCGACAATCACCACCCCTACCGGGAACTTTAGCTTCAACACCTCGTCATACATGACGTACCACAACACCGGGCCTAGTATGGAACCTTGCGGAACCCCTGAGGTGATTGGAAAGCATTTCTGACCATCCTCCGTGTTGTAGCATAGCACACGATAGGCACTTGGACGTTCCGAAGCGAGCTGGCTATGGAGTCCCAGCTAGCGCTATTAAACGCATTTCTCACGTCGAGCGTGACAACTGCGCAATAACGAATACCTGTCCTCTTGGGCTGGATTGCCACCTCGGCTGTCTTAGTGACAGACAAGATGGCATCCACCGTAGATTTGCCTTTTCGGAAGCCGAATTGGTTCCTTGACAGACCGTTTGTACCCTCCGTGTACTGTACGAGTCTGTTAAGGATAACCCTCTCCAGCACCTTGCCGGCAGTATCGAGTAGACAGATCGGCCTATGTGACGAGGGGACACCCGGAGGTTTTCCCGGCTTCGGCAATAGGACCAGGTTCTGTCGCTTCCATCTGTCCGGGAAGTGGCCAGCTTCCAGGCATCTATTCATTACTGCCCCGAATAATTCGGGACCCTCTAAAATAGCCGCTTTAATGGCCATATTCGGGATACCGTCTGGCCCCGGTGCCTTGCTCACCTTTAGGGATTTGGCGATATCAATGAGTTCCTCGTTCGTAACCGTCACTTCCTCCCCGACCTCCAAACCGCCATCGCCCACGTTACTTTGGATGTTCGGCTGGGAGGCCGACCATCCTACGCTATGGTCTGAGATACTGGAACGTCGGCCGTGGGACGACTCAGCGGCCTGGGGCCAGGGCCTTGGCTCGTGGCGCGGAAAGAGGCCCTCGATGATCCGCTCCAGCATCTCTGGCGATTGCTCAGCGGGTGCCATCACACCCTTGGTCTTTGCCATTACGACTCTGTGGGCATCACCCCACGGGTTCGCATTGGCACTAGCACATAACCTTTCAAAGCAGTCTCGTTTACTAGCTTTTATCCCGCTCTTAAGCGCTGCGCGTGCAGCAACAAGTGCTACTCGACATTCAGCCCTGCCTTCATCCGAACGAGCTCTTTGCATAATTCTCCTCGCACGAAAGCACGCTCCGCGGAGTTCCGCAATTTCATCTGTCCACCAGCCGGTGGTCGACTTTTCCTAGGCATGGTAGCGTCACTCGATCGCGACAGTACCTCAACCAAATGATCAGCGTTCGGATCGGGCATACCGCGATCACCGCACTCTCTCCGGATCGCTTCCACAAATACTTGGGGATCGAAGTATGATGTCTTCCATCCACGGGTGGTTGGAGTGTTGGCCCTACTCGCCGCCTGCCGCCTCGTTATCTGACCGACACCAAAGCGGACCGCCTGATGGTCGCTGTGAGTGTAGCCATTATCTACCCTCCAGTCTCTTATCAGACCAGGACTGCCGAAAGTCACGTCGATGATAGACTCCGCACCGTTCCTACTGATGGTACTTGTGTTGCCGACGTTGGCCAGATCTACGTTAAGCTTTGCCAGAGCTTCAAGCAGAATCCGACCCCTATGGTTCGTGCGACGACTTCCCCACTCTACCGCCCAAGCGTTAAAGTCGTCGCCCGTGTGTGGTGTGTGTATGTGGTGTGTGTGTGTGGTGTGTGTGTGGTGTGTGTGTGTGGTGTGTGTGTGTGTGTGGTGTGTGTGTGTGTGGTGTGTGTGTGTGGTGTGTGTGTGGTGTGTGTGTGGTGTGTGTGTGTGGTGTGTGTGTGGTGTGTGTGTGTGTGGTGTGTGTGTGGTGTGTGTGTGGTGTGTGTGTGGTGTGTGTGTGTGTGGTGTGTGTGTGGTGTGTGTGTGGTGTGTGTGTGGTGTGTGTGTGTGGTGTGTGTGTGGTGTGTGTGTGTGGTGTGTGTGTGGTGTGTGTGTGGTGTGTGTGTGTGGTGTGTGTGTGTGGTGTGTGTGTGTGGTGTGTGTGTGGTGTGTGTGTGTGGTATGTGTGTGTGGTGTGTGGTGTGTGTGTGGTGTGTGTGATGTGTGTGTGTGATGTGTGTGTGTGTGATGTGTGTGTGTGTGATGTGTGTGTGTGATGTGTGTGTGTGATGTGTGTGTGTGATGTGTGTGTGTGATGTGTGTGGTGTGTGTGGTGTGCGTGGTGTGTGGGTGGTGTGTGTGGTGTGTGTGTGGTGTATGTGTGTGATGTGTGGTGTGTGTGTGTGTGCAGCTCATTTTCTATCCTGTTTCTCGGATATGGCTGAACCGATTTATGCCCTATTAGTCTCATTTGAAAGGTATTATTGCCTAGTACCTATATCACAATTGAATTGTTTCGTGGTCCGACGTTTCGTTTAAAAGTTATAAGCAAAAATGTGAAAATTACGTGACACGATTTTCTCCGGAACCACACAACCGATTTCAATGATCTTAGTACCAAATGAAAGCTACTATCATCAAAAACTTCAAGAAATTTTATTGAAAACAAAGAAGTGTTTTAAAAGTTACGCTTGAAAAACGTGTTTTGACAAGGTAATAATTATCGCCTGTTTCTCAGAGATGGCTGAACAGAATTATGCGCTATTAATCTCATTTGAAAGGTAATATAGCCTAATAGAACACTATTGATTTGGTTTTTGATTGGACGTTTAATTCGAAAGTTATGAGCCATCGTATACAACACATTAAGATTTACAATAATGTATAACGATTTCATCTAAGATAATTTATGTAAATTAAATTATTTTAGTATTAAATTAGAGGTTTTAATGCTACAAATATATCTGCAAAATTTCAGAAGAATTGGTTTTGTCAGTCAAAAGATATTAACTCTCGCGCCAACTTTTGTAAACACGGATACTCGCGCGCACAATAGGCCAAAACCAAAAAAACGAGCGCACTAAAGTATTGACTGAGAAAACTTGGTTTTAGGTTCATCGAACCTTTGGAAGAGTTTCTTGAAATTGTAAGTTCTATCGTCTGGTAGCATTTAAATTTTGATCAATCCCCCTATAATTGAAAAAAATATTTTTCTGCAGTTTCAATATAACGCATTGATGTGTTCTGCAAAGTTATAGAGCATATTATTACAAGAAATTTTGCTGAAGACAGTAACCTTCTATCTCTTCAGCGAATATGAAAAAATCTTATTCATTTTACACGAATTTGTAAAATAAGTTTTTCTATTTTAGCTCTTTTTGTAATTGTTGTATAACTTTTCCATGTATCACAAAGTTTTACAAATAGTAAAAATACACAACTTTGCTGAAAATAATATATCTCTATGTTTGCGTGTTTAGAAACTGTAGAGCTTTGATTATAGAAAATACCCTAATTTTGACTCCGAATTACTCGACTTCCAACAGACGGATGTATTTTAATCATTTAACATTTGCTGATAGTTTTGCCACCATTTTTTCATATAAGAAACGTGAGAAAATTCCAGTTAGGGTCAATTGCGGTACACCTCACATGCTGGTTGCTTAGTTTCTGTGATGTCAGTTTATGCTGATCTATTTTACCAACAATTTAAAGTATTAATACATAGAACCATTATGACATTTTGCTCATATCAAGTTTATTGAAGTATATACGTTAGTTAAACAACGATTTGTAACTTTATAACGATATGGCATTCGAAAATCTACACGTATTGTACAAAATACAACAGCGTGAGTAACCGAAGGTTAATAAAAATTGATAAAATTAATTCAAGAAATCTTTATTGATGTAAATCAAATAGAATGGCATTACAGGAAATTATGCATAGTTCAAAGACCTCTACCTCTACTACGCAATATATATGTTAAAGAACAATATTTCCTCTTACAACTTACTTTTACTTGCACTTACCCACATTAGTAACAGTTTACTAAGCAATTTTGAAATGAAATTTTCAAGTGCTTCTATTTTGCTCAAATTTTGTAAACTTGTTCAATTTCCAAAAATGTTATGTCAATCAACGCCCTACGCAACGTTAACCAACAGATGAATTATGTTCCGAAGACGTGTCGATTTCTATCTCAAACAGCAAGGAAGACCGTATAATAAAGGTTCCTTTCACCACTAGGTGGATTAAATCGGGTTTATTTTTTATTTCGAAAACAGACACGGAGGAAGTCTGCAAGTCGTAGGCGAAATACGTATCTGTCAAGAATAAAATATACATAGAAGAATTAAGTTGGATAAGTTTTCCTTTTATTTAATTTCCAGGTTTCGTATTCTACTAAGACGCTCCAAAAACTTCAGTTCAAAATTGTTATTTTTCTTATAAAACCTTTCCTATTTTTAAATTGAACTTACTCAATCGAAAAATATTACCTTTCGCATGTGATCCCGCTTTGAGGTTGGTTGATCAATTTTACCTTGAGTTATACAAATATGCGCAAAAACTAAAGCGCGAAACAAATCTTCATATTTTTTATTAAAAATATATAGAAAATATATAACCACCCTGTTAGCTTCGAGGTATGACAAACCAGTCGTATGTTCGAATATCGGCTGGGCGGTGTTGATAGAGTCAGTAGGATCGTTGCACTAGCCCCGTAATAGTCCTGTACTCTAATAACCGCAGAAGAGTCCAACCTGCGTTGATGTTAACCGTGAACGCAGGTATTTTCGATCAGTTAAAAGTTAAATCAGTTAAGCTTAAGATTGAATTAAAGTTCATAGTTCAAAGACTAGCTTTGATCATATGGATTCTCATCAACTATGGTTTTTGATTCAATGTTCTAAATATCGACTACTTTAGTCAAGAGATCGGAATTTGTAGCTGATCAGAATTACCTGCGTTCACGGCATAACCCAAGGTTTTTTTTATAAATAGAATATTTTCAAGGTCATGGCACATAAAAGTAGTTAATCAATTGTTTATTTACTGTGTTATTTAATTTAACAATCTGATCGACTAATATCTTTCTTATCTGTAAACATTGGAAACAAATAACGCAGAGGTGACATTTTTGAAGATCACATAATCAACACAGTAACAAATTGTGATTTTTGGGGAGCACAATCCGCACTAATGGAGGCCTCACTTTACGCGCCGATTTTACCAGCGATTTAGGCAATATCACTTTACCAGCGATTTAGTGATATTGCCGGTTTAGCGCACTAGTCAATTATACGGCTTAAGATAGCATTATTTGGAATACTTTTTTATTGCCCGCGACAATTGAATATTGTATGCTGTAGGTTATATAAGGCACTAAGCGACATGCTTAGTCAGTCCGCGCCCTTAACCCGCCAGCAGCCGTCGTGCTGTCTGTGCATATAATTATTGAGCCAAATTTGTAAATATGTATCTCTGTTAAGTGTTAAGTGTAAATATGGATAGGCTAGTACATAAATGGGTGGTGTGTTTGTATCCCGAGAACCCGTCCGATCATCTCCACCGACGCGAAGACGCCCCAAAGGAAACTACTTTAGGCCTTACTTGCCTAGGACAGGCAATTACCCAAGGACTACGCAACATCGCACCCGGTAATTTGTGCTGATGGAGGAAATTAAAACATACAGTCCACCCGCTACCAACCGTGCTGTCAAACAGTGATTAAATCATTTGTTATTAAATTTTAAAGAAAAACCAAAATTTAAGATTAAGAAAATTTAATTTACTTCGTCGATTCAAATTTCGTATCGTAAATTAGGCTGATACAAATTTGAAAAAAAGTTTATGTCACCCCCCCCTTTGAAAATTTTCGAAATGTGAAGGGGCAAAAAAATAAAGTGTCATATTATATTGGATTTTTTAGTGACAAGCGGATTTTTTTCACAGTTCAATGAGTTTACATCTCTAAATTATACAATATGTGCAAAGTTATAGTTATCTCGTTAGTCTCCATCAACTTTTTTTCACCAACTAAGCTTTCTGATTCTGCTGCAAGTCATAGGCAACTATTGTGCTTAATCTTTAAGTTCCCGACGTCGAAAATTGGTGTGCTTGCAATCAGACTTTCGGCTTGATTCCATTTTAATTTACCATGTTTTAAAAGAATTAGATGGAGGCAACAATCAATTAAACAATATATTAGTGAAATTTGGTACCGCTTTTGACGGAGATATTCCGATTTTTGAATTGCAGTGGGATTATTTTTTCCCTCAAAGGTACTAGATAAGATAAAAATAGAAATACAATTTTTCGGGTTTTCGGGGCTCAAAATTGGTCGTTTTACTCCGTAATGTCCAAGTAACTACCGTAATTTTGGAGCTACTCAACGATACAGTTTTTACCATTCATTGGATGCATGCAGCATGCAGGATATCACTGAACTGTTCGAAACTTGAAATTTTCGAAACGGTGTGCATCCTTAACCCTAGAGCGGTCGCGCTAGTGTACTGAGTACACGCGTTTTCGAAAAACGCGAAAAAATCATCGAAATTTTAATCAAATCACTCCAGGTTTTGGTTGTATTCGAAGATCTACTCTTCCTCTTTCTAATGATGCCAAAATATAGAAAAAAGAAATAAAAAAAGTGGTCGAAAGATGCTTGTAAAAATGGTGTGTCCGCGCGCGTGTACTCAGTACACCAGCGCGACCACTAACGTAACTTTTTTGAAATGAAAAAAGTTACGCAAGCGGTCGCGTCGTGTACTGAGTACACGGCGGGCAATAACTCAAGTTTGTGAATAGTTAGAAGGTTGCGACTTTCGACAAAGTTGCTTATCTAGTTAAGACACATCCCGTGATATACAACAAAATTCGGAACTGATTCGCTAGATGGCGCTAATAATGAAGCAATTAAATTCATTTAAGAATATTTTAAAACCGTAATGAGCTAAAAGGTTACTATTTACTACAAAGTTGTTTGTAAAGCCAAGACGCATTTGGTAACGAACTCTGAAGTTTGGAACTAGTCCGCTAGATGGAGTATACGGTGAAATTTAATTCATTTGGCGATATTTCCGAACCATGACGAGATAGAAGGTTGATGTTTTCGACAAAGTTGTTTATCATGTCAATATGCTTCCGATGAAGGTAAATTAAATTCGGAATGAAGTAGTAGTAGGTGGAGATGATGAGAAAATCAAATTATTTTCGGAATATTGCGGAACCATGATGGCATAGAACACTGCTGTTCGCTACAAAGTGGTTTCTGTAGTCAAAACACGTTAGATAACGTATCGTTGTCCTTTTCATCATCGATTGCGTTGTCAATTCCAGTCAATCAACAGCTATTTTTATGGTTTCCTGAAAGAAGCAATTGATACGTATTGCTTCAACTTTTATCAAAAGACAAGATGAAGAGCACAGACTGATCAAAATGCTTTTGACGAAGTAATTTCGTCGTCTACATCGTCTATATAGAAATATCACCAGAACAAGATTCCTGGAAACCCGTGCTGCGTTTCCATCACATTCTTAAAAAAATATTTTAGAGTGTTTGAGTCCCTATTCTTCCCAGGGTCGCTAATAGGTTTATTCGAAAACCTGGCAAACACGAATAAATGTCAAAATCTGGCGATCAATTTGACCGATGGGGAGGACTTTTTCGGGAAACGTCTTGCCAGTTTTGATCAACGCCGGTACAAAATGTTGTCTGAAATTAGGAGCGATGACTCCTTTGCAGAACGGAGAAGCAAAAATCTGGCAAAAATCTGGGACATTACCAAATATCTGGAAGATTTAGAACTTTGTCTGGCATGCAATAAAAAATCTGGTAAAATCTAGATTTATCAGCAAAGCAAAACCATGCATGGATATAAACGTCCTTCAGAACTTGACCCTTCTTTATCGATAGATATCGCTGCCGGTTATTAGAGTACAGGAAAATCACTGGGCTAGTGCAAAGATCCTATTAACTCTGAAGCGGCACCGCTCAGTCGAGACTCGAACATACGACGAGTGGCTTGTTGGGCCAGCAACGTATCCCGGAGTTAACTTGGCAGACAGGCAACGTTGATGCTTGCAATTATTAACGTGTGCGTGATGATAAAACCAAAGCTATTTGTTTTGCTAACGCGACAACACGACTGAAGTGCACTCTCTTGATACTCATTTCAAAACAGCTTGCTTTTTTCATTGGGCTCGAATTCTTTACTCTTTCCTTGTATTACGTGTGTGTTATTTCCTGTATGATATAAGTGACCGTAATAAGAATATTATAGAATTGTTAGGAAACTAATGTACATTTTTCATTCTCATTATCATAGCAGGAAATAAAACAAACAAATGCTCGTTTTGTATTGTTTTATGGTAAGTGTCAACATAATTCTAACATTCTAATGTTTAAAGCATTACCTCAACATACCATAGCAAGCTTCCCTAATAACATACTCATTATAAAACTGTACAACTAATTGTTATACAACTAATGTTAGTCATTAATAAATTGATTTAAATAAAAGTATCGTAAGTTTGCTACTTGGGTAAGTTGAATAAGTATCATGTATCCCTAGGTGATATGTGCATTATTCAGTTTGTCAACATTGTCGATGATTCACAAACTCTGTTTTGGGAAAATCGTCAAAAGAATACTATTTACAAACATTTTGGTGTTCTTTTCCAGACCAGATAAGCCATTTTACCGTTTATTCGACATAAGCTGAGATATCGCAAAAAGAAATATGATTTTACCAACTGCGACATCTAGCGGGACAGTTCTGAATTTGACCGATCATTTTCAAATTCGTCTTGTCTAGACACACAACTTTGTCAAAAACCGCCACTTTCTATCGTATCATGGTCATGAGATATCATGGTCATGACGCGCGCCACCTACCGAGACAGTTTCAAACTTTGTTATGAATTTCCAAATGTGTCTTGTTCGAACAAATAACTTTGTAGAACACAATAACAGTCTATCTCGTCACGACTCTGATATATTCCAAAAAAAACTCAATATGCTCGTTATAAGCGCCATCTACCGTATCAGTTCCGAATTTTGTTATCCGCAGTCAGATTGATCTCGTCCAGATAAACAACTTTGCCAAAGACAGCAATCGTCTATCTCTTCTCAGTCCCGAGATATTAGAGATTCTAGTATCGAGATTCTAGAATCATTTGTTTTGGTCGCCATTTGCGCCATCTAGCGGATCAGTTTTCAAACTTTATTGTTCGTTTCCAGATGCGTCTTAAATTGATAAACAACTTTTTCGAAAACCGCAACCTTCTATTTCATGTCAGTCCTGAGATATAGGCAGTATTATTCGCCGTGTACTCAGTACACGACGCGACCGCTTATGTAACTTTTTTTAACGCGACCGCTCTAAGGTTAATAGACAAAGGAGAGGCCTTCCGAGCAAGGATTGACAACAAAAGTATATCAAAATTATTACATATTCTGCTGTTGATATCAACTAGAAAACATGTTTTGTTACCAACTCAAAATGGCACTTATGATGTATCAAACTTTACTATCATTTTGTTTTCATTTTTATTGAAAGAAAATTTGTTGACAGATTCTATTTATGATGTAAATGAACCTTCAATTAATTTAAATCTATTTTCATATAATTTTTTTTTTAGTTAAATGGTTGGTTCAAATTATATGATGATAGCAAAATGATGATGATATAATAGTAAAATGACAACTAATTCTGCTTTCCTATTAATATTGTGTAACAGCAAGATAAGTATTTCGTTTGATATTTTTGATAACAAAAGTAGTATTCAATTTAATTTCACGGCTTGGAATTTTTGCAATCATTTTTGATATTTTAACCGCTAAGTCGACCAAAATGAAATCACACCGAGTATTCAAAATCCGTTACATCAAGATATCAAATTTTGTTTTAAATTTGCTCTAAAACTTTGCTCGGGCTGATATTCATGACTAAAAGGTTGACCAAGAAACGTGAATAGCTTCAGAGATTTGTTTTCTTAAAACATGTCGATAGCACAGCATAAGTGTTCCAAGTAATAAAGTGACAGGGACCTAAACTGCCATTTTCACACTATGGTTAGATTACGATACTATGTCGTGGTTACCGAGTTCTGAACTAGTAAGTAACACGGATTTCGATTATTAAAAAAGCAAGGTAACTAACCGAGTGTTACGGAGGTTCAAAACAAAATTAAGATCAAGTTATACGTTTGTGGCTCTCTAAGGTGATCCTGTGGCACTCCACTATTATCAAACTGCTTCATCTCTACCAGGATGTTTACTTACAGGATGTGCTTGGGTCGAACATTTTTGAAGTTTGAAAGGGTTGAACTAAAATTTAACTACTGTACAAAATATTTGTATTAAAATTTTAATAAATATGGAAAAATAAACGCTGGTTTCTTCTCTTTTGTTTGGTTATTGAAGGATTAATATTATTATTTTTTTCTTGCCCCCCCCTTCAACAATATTTTGAGACCAGGACATAAACTTTTTTTCAAATTTGTATAAGCCTTAACATTTTCTAAACATGAATAATATGCTACAAGAAAGCTAATACATACACGGAGCGCAAAAGCTTCAGTTTGTTTCAAACAAAATGATTGTTGTTTTAAGCCTCAATAAAATATTTTTATAACAACCTGAAAATATTGTTGTTTCCAAACGAGATTCTGTTTGAATCAAGTAAATAACAGTTTTGAATTAAAAGTAAAGTATTTTCAAATTTGAAGTTGATATTGATGTAACAATAAATATTTTCATTTCAATCATACATTTCAGTTTGAAACAAAACGAAATTTTTGTTTGTGCGTAAAACAACCATAAATATGGTTGAAACTACATTTTTATTCTCCGTGTAGTTTCTGGCTAATAGCGTTTTAAAGTGTTTATTAACCAAGAAGAAATCTGTGTTGAGCTCGCCTACTTTGATATACACTGTACCGACTGTATAGTGAATTTTTAATGCATATGTAAAATCGATATGCATAAAAAATGTATAGTAGAGTCATATGTTTGAAATAATGTGTAGTACCTACACTCAGTTACATATATGTTATCAACATTTTCTTGATAATGGTCATATCATACAGAAAACTGTGAGCTTGGCTTTTATTGACATAATACTTCAATCTTCTACAAGGGACAAGAAATTTTTATTTCAACTCTCATGATATATAGGTACAAGGACTTCTCGTGAGTGGTAAATCTTTGCTCAGAATATCGATTTCGTCTACTGCGCATATACCTCACTAACGAGTATGTAGGCTGTAACACAGACAAACGGAAAATGGCGTCTGTTGAAAGCAAGTGAAACCGGTTGTTTGAACATCAGTCGCATACATCGTTTTTCGTTTTTCAAAACGAGTGATATCTGTAACGTCTACCGTCGAAGTTGAGCAGTTTAATATATGCTATTCTTAGGTTTTGTTATAGATTTTTTTGTTCATCAAGATTCAACGCTAACCAATTTAATATTTTAATTACGGATTTCTTACTACTGAGCATATTTGGATCAATAATTAGTTTTCTGTGTATGCCATCACTCTACTATTAGAAGTATTCACCACCACTTATGAAAATAAACCGGGGAATATATGATATCTCCGCCCCGTATCCAATAGGTATAGTTAACTAGGGACTAGGGGTATTCATCATAGGTCGATGTAAACAAAATTTGTTTGTGTGCAGCTCATTTTCTATCGCCTGTTTCTCGAAGGTGGCTGAACCGATTTGACCGCTTTTACTTTTGTTTGAAAGGCATTATTGCCTAGTATATTACTATTGAATTGCTTTGCGGTCCGACGTTTCGTTTAAAAGTTATAAGCAAAAACGTGAAAACTACGTGACTCGCGTTTCTCCGGAACTACGCAACCAATTTTAATGATCTTAGTACCAAAAGAAAGCTATTGCTATTACTAAACTTTTCAGTAATGTTTTATTGAAAACGGACAAGCAGTTTAAAAGTTAGCCTTAAAAAAACTGGTTTGACTAGGTACAAATGATCGCCTGTTTCTCAGAGATGGCCAAACCGATTTGTGCGCTATTAGTCCCATTTGAAAGGTAATATAGCCCAATAGATCACTATTGATTTGTTTTTTGATTGGATGTTTAATTCAAAAGTTATGAGCAATCGTATACAACACATTAAAATTTACAATAGTTTTTTACGATTGCATCTTAGATAAATTGGTTTTAGGTTTATCGAACCTTTGGAAGAGTTTCTTGAAATTGAAAACTCTATCGTCTGGTAGAATTTAAATTTTGAATAATCTCCTGAAAAGTGAAATAAAATAATTATTTTTCTTCAGTTTCAATATAACACATTGACGAGTTCTGCAAAGTTTTAAAGCATATTATTACAAGAAATTTTGCTGAAGACAGCAACCTTCTATCTATTCAGCGAAGATAGAAAAACCTTATTTATTGTATATGAATTTATAAAATCAGTTTTATCTATTTTAGCTCTTTTTGTAATTGTTGTATGACTCTTGTATTACAAAATTGTATAAATAGTAAAAATACACAACTTTGATAAATGTAGTATACCTCTATGTTTGTTTGTTTATGTACTGTAGAACTTTGATTAAAAAAATGCCATAATTTTGCCAAATGACTCGACTACGCAGACGCAGACTACGCAGCAGACGGATTCATTTTAAACCTTTTACATTTGCTGATAGTTTTGCTGCATATAGACACCATTTTTCCATATGAAGGAACAAGAGAAAATTCCAGTTGGGGCCAAATTTTGGTACACCTCACATGCTGATTGCTTCGTTTCTGTGATGGCAGTTTATGCTCATCTATTTTCCCAACAATTTAAAGTATTAATGCATTGAATAGTTATGACATTTTGCTCATAATAAGTTTATTCAAGAATATACGTTAGTTAAACAACGATTTGTAGCTTTATAACAATATGGCGTTGAAAAACCTACACGTGTTGTACAAAATACAAAATTGATTAAAATTATTCAAGAAAACTTTAGTGATGTGAATCAAATAGAATGGCATTACAAGAAATTATGCATAGTTCAAAAATCAATCAACTAGAATTTTACTAGGCAATGCATATGTTAAAGAATAAGCAAGCTAACACACGCCCGCTATCATTTGCATGATTTAAATTTAGTGTACCTGAGATAGTAGCAAGGCACATAAAAGATCCGAGTTTTTGGCCAAACGGTGTGTCAATTGCTCCTTTTTTTAGATCACAAACCGAATTCCTACAAACGAATGACTGTTCGGCAAGTCCCACGCTCCCCATTGCTTGTGCCTCAGAGTCTATCACAACGCCTTCGCTCCCACCAGACTCCGATAAATTCTCCAAACCGACAGTATTTACAACGGACACAAATACCACTCAAGCCTTTGCATGCTCGGCCATTCTACCGTGTGCCGGTCCATCAGTTGCTAGACCCCCGGTCGTTCCAAGCAACTTTGGTTTAAGGAAAGAACTAATTGTCTATTATTAGAATTTAGGAGGCATTAACACTAGCATTTCCGATTACGATATTGCTGTTTCTGATACGACATACGATTTGTGCATTTTTACTGAAACCTGGTTCAATAGCAATACGCTTTCTAAACAGATTTTTGGTGATCAATACTCCGTCTTCCGTCAAGATCGAACGCCGCAAAATAGTGACAAAAAATCTGGGGGGGGGGGGGGTGTTCTTTTAGCTGCTCGCTCAAAATATCGAACTCGCTTACTTTCACCACCGAGTTGCACCGGCGTGGAGCAATTATGGATTTCAGCTTAAGTATCATTACATATCTTTAAATAACCGTTATAAGCGTTTAAACAAGTTACTGTTTAATTCATATCAAATGCAAATTCAACTGAACCTTCGTAATAATCCAAAAAAATTCCGACGCTACATCAACCAGCAGCGAAATGAAAACGGCTTACCCACTACGATGAATCTTGGAAGTGTTGAAGCAACAACTACTCACGACATATGTGAGCTTTTCCGCAAACAGTTTAGTGCTGTTTTCGCTAGTGAAACCCTCGACGATCAACCAGTCTGCTGTGCGCAACGTTCCGTGTATGGCAACTGTTGGATCACTTCCACCTTTAACAACTCAAGATGTACTCAATGCGTATCAGCATCTTTGGCTCGAGCAGCACGTTCCTCACAATTAGGGATGGGAAAACTATCATTAATTACTGATAGTTATCAGTAAGCAATAATATCACTAAGTATCAGTAAGGTTTCGCAGTTATTGATGCTTACTGATACAGTTACGTCGTCCCGTTAGAAAAATCATTTTAAGGGGATTAAAGTTAATGGTCGGTAGTTACGTACGATTGACGAGAGTGACACAATATATCGTCGTTGTCGTCAGCAGCCTAGAGCCGTTGTGGCTCGTCTTTCAAGCAGTCGTCTCTATTCAACTCGATCTTGGGCCATTCGTCGCAAATTTCCCAGTCGTTTCAAAAGTCATAAATCACTTTCGACTTGGTCAAGCCATCTTGCATGTTGTGTTTTCGTGTTTCCGGTGCCAGTGGGGTTGTTGAAAAGAACTGTTGTTGCTCTGTCGTCCGGCATTCTAACGACGTGCCCGGCCCACCGTAGCCTACCGATTTTTGTCAGATGTAGATGGGAATCTCTGGGATTCACAAGCAGTGAAAGTATGTCGTGATGTCATATACTTCTGCCCTTGATGAAAATCATGCCTGTCGTTTCGATATTCGCTGGTCGGAACACAGCCCCAAGAGTGATGTTGAACAGCATACTGGATAAGCTGTCACCTTGTCCCAACCCTCGCCGTGTCTCGAGGGGACTCGATTGTGTCCCTGAGACGTGCGAAACACATCACTCGTTCCAATGCACCTCTGATTAGTCGCGCCAGTTTATCCGGAAAACCGGTTTCGTGCATTATGTACCAAAGGTGGTCTCGATGTATCGTATGTTACTTCAAAATCAATAAAGATGTGATCCGAGGACACGATGTACCCTCAACATTTCTGCAAGATCTGTCGGATGGTAAAAATCTGGTCGGTAGTTGCGCGAGCCCCCATGAAGTCCACCTGATAAATTACAAGGTAAAATTACAATGAATAATACAGTTATTACAATTTCCTATTTTGTTGCTACAATGCCGTGATGGGTAAAATTATTGATATTTACTGATAGTTATCAGTAACGTACTGAAGCTACTGATAGTTATCAGTAACGATTTTTAATGATAGTTCCCATCCCTACTCACAATCATGTGGAAGATTTGTGCCTTGCCCATCTTGCCCGTGTCATCATTTACCTGATGAGGACGGGAAGGAAAACAGGAGAAATAGGAAGGGGTGGATGAGGAATTTGGACAAACACAAACATATATATACCGAGAGATTTTTGTACCCCCGAGGAGATACTGCAATCCTTAGTAGTTAAATTATCAAAAGTACACCCCCTGGGGGGCATACTCATGATAAATAAGAGCTTATAGCTCAATACCGCTTTCGGTAAGAAACATCAAAATGTCTCGTAATTTTAGTTTCCTAAAATCCGATTCATTTAAGACGTAGGATTCAAAGATCCTATGGCGCAATTGTGCTACTGCAGTACAGTTGCAAATTACGTGATATGGTGTACCGTAGTCGGATTCACATAAATTACAATGAAACGATTCAGCTCGCTGAATCGTAGCCATATGATAATTTAGTCTGCAGTGACCAGTCAGTGATCTGACAAGAATACTGCAATTTACCTTTGAGTGTTGCAAAAGAAATTTTGCAACCTTCTCACAAGGCTTAACAATGAAACTTTTCGTTTGACGACAAGTTTCAAGATTTTCCCAATAACGTACATGTTCAGATGAAAACCAAGATCGAATCTGTTGTTTTATGCAACATGCCGCAATTGGTAAAGCAGGTTCCGGTCCGAAAACCGACTTTTCTGCTCCAGATCTTGCTAGTTCATCATCCCATTCATTTCCGGTTATACCAGAATGACCAGGAACCCAAACCAGATGAACGGCATTTAGAATGCTTAGTTCTTCTAATTGGGTGTGGCAGGCGATGACTGTTTTAGATTTAGAATTAGCCGCACAAAGGGCTTTTATAGCGGCTTGACTGTCAGAACAGAAGTAGATAATCTTGTATATCAGTTCTTTCTGAAGAGCAAACTGAGCTCCGCACATAATTGCAAAGATTTCAGCTTGAAAAATGGTGCAGTAACTACCCAACGAATAGGACTCCCCCAATTCCAGCTCACGGCAGTAAACACCAGCACCCGCGCGACCTTCGTACAAGGAACCATCGGTATAACAGACCACATAGTCGGAAATTTTCCTTTCCATGTAGCCTGATATCCAATCCTCTCTAGGAGGAAAGTCACTTGAGAAAGTCCTATACGGGAAAGTACGCATGAGCGTTACATCGCTAGGAGCAAGGGCAAACTTGTCATCAGCAACAATTTGCGACCACAATCGAGTATGACCAGTGGAACCGTCCACAGACTGCCAAAGGCTAATCGCGTGTAGTCGATAAGCACATATTAGTGCCTGTTGCTTCAGGTGGAAGTGTGGAGGTTTAATATTGAAAATAGCTTCTAGGGCGGCAGTAGGAGTTGTAGTAAATGCATCAGACATTGCCATTAAACACATCCTTTGAAGATGGTTTAGCTTTGTCTGGACAGTCACAACTTCCCCTCTCTGCCACCATACAAGACAACCATACGCCAGTATTTGTCTGACAACGACCGGGTATAACCAGTATATGTATTTGGGTTTAAGCCCCCAAGAGTTGCCAATTGCTCGTCTACATTGCCCAAAGGCCATGCACGCTTTTTTAACTCGGAAATCAATATTTGTGGACCAGTCAAGCTTGGAGTTGAGAATCAACCCTACGTACTTCACTTCGTTCACAACATCAACATCCGAATCGTAAAAGCGCAGAGCGCGAGCTCCATTGGTATTTCTACGTTTTGAAAATAAGACGATAGATGTTTTGCTCGGATTTACCGAAAGTGCAGTTTCTTGGCACCACGTTTCCACGACGCGTAGTGCCTGCTGCATTAAGTCAAATAATGTGCTTATGCACTTTCCAACTACTAGGATGAGATAGTCATCCGCAAAACCATATGACGGATAGCCTAGACCATTGAGTTTCCTCAATAGGCCATCCGCCACAAGGTTCCATAAAAGAGGCGAGAGAACGCCACCTTGTGGACATCCACAAACACTTTGCTTCCAAATGCTTGCTTGCCGTAAGGACGAAAAAAGCAATCGGTTACTAAGCATTTGTTCTATCCACTTTATGATTATTGAAGGCACATTATGATAACAAGCAGCCTCCAAAATGGAAGCGAAAGATACGTTATCAAACGCGCCTTCAATATCCAAAAAAGTTTCTAAGCAAGATTTCTTTTGTGAAAAAGCAACCTCAATTTTATCCGCCACATCATGTAATAAAGTGGTTGTAGACTTGCCACTTTGATAAGCATGTTGTGCTGAATGAAGAGGAACTTCTACTAAGCTTGTTTCGCGGATGTGGTGATCAACAATCCGCTTAAGTGATTTAAGCAAGAAAGACGTTAAACTTTTTGCTTGCTCGTATGTCGCGCGCCCACCTTTAGGAATAAACTTAATGGTTATTTCACGCCATTGAGTTGGGATGTACCCAATAGCAATACTACACACAAACATCCTTCTCAGAATGCGTTTGAAGTACTTCAATCCTTTTTGCAGTAGAATAGGGTATATTCCATCTGTTCCAGGAGATTTGTTTGGAGAGAAGCTGTTCACAGCCCACTCAATCGCTTCAGTTGTGACAAGTCTCCGAGCAAAAGCCCATGAGTTTAAGCCACCTAAAACGATTTCTGGATCGTTTCGAACTTCAGGTTCCACACAGCCCGGAAAGTGACTATAAAAGAGACATTTCAGGATTTCATTGTCATTCGAACAGTATTCACCGTTCGAACTTCGAATGTTATTAACCTGATAATCTTTCGATTTTGACAGTATTTTATTAAGTCGACTTGCCTCGCCGAAACTGGAAACGTTGCTACAGAACCTGTGCCAGCTCGTGCGTGCTGAAGATCGTAGAGCCTTTGCATAGGCTTTTCGGGCCTGCTTGAAAGGCTCCACGCCATCCCTCCGACGTCTATTCCAGGCTCTCCTGCATCGTTTCTTTAATTCCGCGAGATGAGAGTTCCACCACGGTGTTCCTCTAGTCGTTTTAATAGTTTTTAGCGGGCAAGCTACTTCAAAAGCTTCCGCAATAAAAGATGTTGTGACATCTACAGCCACATCCAAGTCGATCGATGACTCAATCGTCGGTTCGAATCCTTGAAATTTCGTCGCCAGTTCCTCCTCAAAGAGTTCCCAGTCAGAAAATCTCGGATTGCGAAATGTTGCAGCGTTCAAGGAGACACCCAAATGATCAAAATATATAAAGCAATGATCAGATATTGGTGTCTCATTTGAAACATGCCATTGTGCCAACTCATGACTGATCCTGTTAGAGCAGAGTGTTATATCTAACACTTCCTCTCTACCAGCTCGTATGAAAGTTGGACAATTGCCAATGTTGAGTATTCCAAGGTTGGTACTACTCAAATATTCCATCAAATTAGAGCCTCTCAGATTGATATCCGAGCTGCCCCAAATGATGTGATAGGCATTGGAATCACTGCCTACAATGAGCGGAAGCCCATTAATGAGCGGAAGCCCATTAGATTGGCAGTATCTCACCACATTTCTGAAATCGTCGCTGGGAGACGGTTCATCGTGTGGTAAGTATGCAGAACAGTAGATATAGCGCCTATCCCAAGTAGCACACATTAGGTCCATCTAGTTGTGGCAACCGAATTACGACTGAAATTAGTCATAATTCGGTTACCACAACTACTTTGTAACAACCATGCTAGTAGGGATGGACATCATCCACGACGAGTTCTACTGTGACTGAACAAATATCTCGAGTAGCCAACTCAGAGACAAGACATGCCATAATTGACGTATGCAACAATATGCATGCCCTGGGCATGAAACGAGGATTTGTCATACCAGTTTTGCTGAAAACAGCAAAGTTCTGGTTTCCAATATCCGTCGAATGAAAGTACCCCTTGCGAAAATATGGCTCCTGAACCAATGCGATGGTGACAGAGCCATTAAAAAGTTTTTCGCATAAATACAAATTTGCTGCCCGTTTGTGTTGAAGATTTATTCGTGAGACTCTAACTATTTGACTAGCGGAGTATATGCACAAACAATCTCCAACACAGATCAGACAGCAAATTGTAAGCGAAGCCAATTAAGTTGGCCAGAACGCACTTGGCGTAAAACCCATAAGGGAAATTGGGCAGGACTACTATGCTGTTCCCACGAAACGCAAGGGACAACAAAGATCGACCGTACCAGAGCCCCGCATGGCACAGTAGGGGCAAGATGCCCAAAGCACTCCGTTCGCGACTGGTATGTTTTCACCCCTCCAGCCATTCAGTCAACGGCACGGAGATAGACCTTGACTTAGGGGCACCTGATTTGCCGACTCCCGGCAGGATCAGGTCCCGTGGCTCAATTTTTGCCCCAACGTACAATTCGGCACCAACCGCCAAAGTGCAGATTGTGTAAAACAGACCGATTAAGAGTCTCTCTCTTTCTCTGTGCTAAGCCAGCTGAGAAAATAACTCTCTCCCGGTGTGCTCACACCCCGCAGCCGCGCCCTCCGAAGCCTGCGCCGAAATGCTTGATTAGGTAGTCGGAAACCACACGGCGAGTGTTCCACCTTCTCTGTCTGCATACGACAACCAAGGTTGCGTACCACCAGGTGCGCAACTTTGGCTACCGTACCCCAGCCGGCACCTCGTGGAGGTAGAGATAGGAGTTAGAAAACAGAGGTGATATATTTGCACATGTTCACTCATTTGCCTACTCAATGCGTGCTTGAAACTAAAAAGCTCAACAAATCCTGGTCTAGACGGGATTCCTTCAATCATACTGAAGAACTGTGGTTTGGCTCTTTGTACACCACTGGTCCACATTTTCAACATATCTCTGCTTTCGGGTAGCTTCCCTACCGCATCGAAAACTTCATATGTCTTTCCAGTCTATAAAAAAGGTCCAAAACAAATCGTTTCAAACTATCGTGGAATAGCATCGCTCTGTGCCATTGCAAAGCTTTTCGAGCTGGTTGTTTTGAAATTCCTTACTTACAATTTCTCTAGCTACATTGATAAAAGTCAGCACGGTTTCGTATCCAAACGGTCAACCTGCACTAACCTGATTTCTTACCTGAAGGATGTTCATTGCTCGCTCAATGCAAAACCATCTTCAGGTCGACGCAATCTATACGGATCTACAACTGCTGAACATAAACATCCGCCATAGAACTCTCCGATTCCATGCTTTTCTCTACCTGCCTGTCTCACGTAGCAACTACGGTAGAAACGAGCCTCTTAGTAGCATGTTTCGTGTTTTTAATCAATGTTACAATGTGTTCGATTTTAATTTATCTCGTACCGTTTTAAAAGAAAAAAATCGTCGTGCCTTGAAATAAATGTAACTATTGTTAATCATGTTGTTAGTAAATTATTAGTCCTAAGCTCAAACTTTTGTACAATTAGTATTTAATGCAATGTATTCCTAGTTCTAAGTGTTAAAAAGCTATGTATCATTTGGTGTAAACTGTTAGTACAAAAAGATAGGAGGTTTTGTGCCTACTGGAGAAGGAATGTCAAAGCTGTTCCACTCCAGCGGGCTTTTCCCTTCTCAAACAAATAAGATTTCCTCTTGCTACTTACTTTTATTTGCACTTACTCAGATTAATAACAACTTACTTATCCTTACTCAGCAATTTCATGAAAAAAGGATCTATCAAAATTAAAGTGTTCCTATTTTATTGAAATTTTGTAAACTTATTCAATTTTCAAAAATTTATGTAAACCAACGCGCTACGCAACGTCAACCAATAGATGAATTATGTTCCAAAGACGTGTCGATTTCTATCTCAAATAGCAAGTAGACCATATAACAAAGGTTCCTATCACCACTAGGTGGATTAAATCAGGTTTTTTTTCTAAATTTTGCACTTTCCGAGCTCCACGAGGTGAGATTGTGCCGAACGATAACGACCGGTTCGGAGTGTGAAATTCACATACACAACAAAAATGCGTCAGTGTACATCAAGATCAATACACTTGCATTGCTTACTACACTCAAAAAAATCTGCACGTCAAGTTTACGTGAAAACACAGGTAATTCTCATCCATTACACTTTTCATATAACATTCACGTGAATTGTTGGTAACTCGCACACCTAGTTAGTATGATCCCGGTAAATTTTATTAGCTTTCCCATTAACTAGTACATGAAGTTCATGTAAGTTGCTGTACAGAAGTTTACATGATTTTTCACGTGGATGCGACGTGTCAATTTTTTTGAGTGTAGGGAACACAATATTTTGACAATTTAGATTGCATTATCTTTTAAAGAGCAGACAGTATCGTAAATCTGCTAAATAATCAAAATTCATTTTTACTTTTTCTCTAGAAACTTCAGATCCTTTGAATAAACACTTTAATATGAGACAAATATGCTTTACTTTATATATATTGTCGGTTTGGTGGGGCTGATTGCGTGTGCTCTGATTGCAGTATCTCGAACGAAGTAAATAATTAACTTTGTTGAATGATCAACCGCCTACTTAGCTTCGAGGTACGATGCTGGTCTAACAAGCCAGCCGTCGCATGTTCGAATCTCGGCTAGACGGTGCTTGCTTGATAGAGTCAGTAGGATCGTTACACTGGCCCCGTAATTTTCCTGTACTCTAAACAGCCGGCTGCGAAGTCTGTCGATAAAGAAGGGTAATGTCTAATGACGGTTTAAGCCCACGACTTTTGAATGATCAAATAGATAAGTCAACAAGGGGGATGGAGACTCGAGTAGGGTTTTAGTGGGTCCGAATCCTCACGCCCCATTAGGGGGGTCGGGATACCAAACCCCACTCCCTGAGTTGTCTTCTGAGGTGCCTGATAGTGCCGTATCTTCTAAGCTGCTCAGCAGATTTCCCTACTCGTAAAAAATAGATAAGTCTTCTGAGATTTTACGCCCCTTCCATTTCCCCTTTCTAAAGCCTGGAGACGCTACTATATATTTAGTAACTGTCTGTAAACTGCGTACTTATTATTGCTGTTGTAGACCCCCGAGTAGTTTTCGTCCATACGTTTTATTATAATTCGTTAGGTGCGTTGTTTTTGGTCGTCCCCCGACTTCTAATAGCCAACGTTGTTCATGATCGGCCCCATACGGACTAATTCATATTGTCATACATGTGTATTGTTCATAGATACGTTACTGTTTATTTATTAGGTATTTAGCTTAACTTTATGGTTTTGGCACAATGTCACCCCCTAGAAGGGGTGTGTGTGTGTGTGTGTGTGTGTGTGTGTGTGTGTGTGTGTGTGTGTGTGTGTGTGTGTGTGTGTGTGTGTGTGTGTGTGTGTGTGTGTGTGTGTGTGTGTGTGTGTGTGTGTGTGTGTGTGTGTGTGTGTGTGTGTGTGTGTGTGTGTGTGTGTGTGTGTGTGTGTGTGTGTGTGTGTGTGTGTGTGTGTGTGTGTGTGTGTGTGTGTGTGTGTGTGTGTGTGTGTGTGTGTGTGTGTGTGTGTGTGTGTGTGTGTGTGTGTGTGTGTGTGTGTGTGTGTGTGTGTGTGTGTGTGTGTGTGTGTGTGTGTGTGTGTGTGTGTGTGTGTGTGTGTGTGTGTGTGTGTGTGTGTGTGTGTGTGTGTGTGTGTGTGTGTGTGTGTGTGTGTGTGTGTGTGTGTGTGTGTGTGTGTGTGTGTTTATCACAGAGCGAGGCCATAACTCTGAAATGCCTGGACGATTCGATAGGTTGACAACAGAGGGGGGGTGGTAATAATAGAGTGGGGGGGTTCATAACAGGGGGGAGGCCATAACTCCAAAATGCCTGGACAATGGTTCATCAAACTTGGCACAAATGTTCCTTGACATTAGGGAATCAGCACTGGGAATAGACAAAAGGGAGGAGGGGGGTAGAGATCTAAATAAGTAAAAGGGGTTGCGTTTCTCTTGCATTAAAACCAATTGTAGTTGTGCAGCTGACTTTGAGAAAAGATATGGATTCTACCGAGGAGAAATACATGGAAAATAAACCTTTGTTTCGTTTCCATTATAGCGATTTTCATTGAGCAAACCGATGCATAATTAGCTACGTGACAGAAGAGGGAGCTGACTGGGAAGGAACCGTCATGTACGGGGGCGAGGAACGTGAGTATACACGTATTTTTTGTCATAGCTCCGGAACTTTTGGCCTGTTCTTCATCAAACATTCAGGGAGGTTCAAATTACCGAGAAGAAGACAGATTTACAAGTGGTTGGGGGATAAAGGGTTTTGTTTCTTGCATTATGAGAGTTTTTGTTACAAAGACAGATGTACAAGTGACTGAGTGACAAAGGGGCCCCGAGGGAGATCGGGTAATCAGCTAGTTACGCTTAAAAATCACATTTATTTACAGGAAAAAATCGTAATATTCGTTGGATAATGAAATTGTATAACCGATGTTGTTTTCAAATTACATATAACCTGATAAACCGTCGAGAAAAAATGCAAGCACTATGAAGTATGCAATAATTGGGTGGTGCGGAATAATTGGCAAATTACACTACCTGAAGTCCATGTAAATTGCTGTCCAAAAGTTTACATAATTTTTCATGTGGATGGTAGGGTGACGTTGTTAGCGTCGGGCCACTGTTATGGTCGGGCCATCACGATTCTACAGTTTTAGTAACTCTATGATACAACCATTGTAAAACTTCTTACTATGATAGCTAACTTGTGACAATATTGTGAGTTTCAATCGTGTATTCAAAACACCCGTACTGAATTCAGTGACTAAATCTTACAAAAACCCGAATTAATCCACCTAGCGGCGTGACCTAGCCTTTCTACTGCCACAATAATCATTATTTAATTTCTCAGGAACTTAATTGTAGATGTATAGATGTTATATTAGACTATATTTTTAAATATCCGTTCCGTATTCCTCAAAATCCTTATTTGCCAGTAAAATTCACAACGTATTGTGTAGAATAATTATATTTTCTTTCCTTGGGTGCGTAAATACATGTAAGCGTCATTTATGTTACTTGATGAACAAAAGATAATTTTTACAGACTTGAATGAATATGTATAGAAAATTAGAAATTAACCCTCTAACGGGTCTACAGACGGCCTTAACTTTCGGGCTTCAGAGCCACATACGAAACTTGTTTTGAATTGACAATATGAAGTATTTGTTCATAGCAGATTTTTTGATATTTTGATATTAATACCATGCATTCAAAAGTTAGCATCTTTAAAAAGCAAGAGTTCAGAAAAATTATTATTATATTTCGCTTTTGAAGAAAAAATGATACAACAAAATGATTGATCTCAAAATTTTACTATTGGTTTGCTTGGCTTCAATTTTGCAATATATCTGAATTAGAAAAAAATTACTGAATAGAGCATTAGATATGAAAACGAGAAATGGAACTATTTCTTAGCTAGCGCTCCTTCAAAATGTCAAAAATTCTGTTCTGAACACATTTTGCATGATGTCAATTCAAAACAAATTTCGTATGCGGCTTTTGAGCTCCAAACGCGAAGGCCGTCAACAGACCGCCTTACCCGTTAGAGGGTTTAATTAACTGCTTTTCTCCGCTTTTTGCTTTTCTTGTACAATTGTGAGTAACAGCAAGTGAAGAAAATGACAATTGAAATCTGGAATCAAAGAAAAGAAAAAACTTTTCGATCGAATCCCACTATTTAATAATTATTTGCGACAGATACGTAGTTCGCCTACGACGTGCAGGCTTCATCAGTGTCTTATTTCAAAGCGTATACGTATCTGTCGCGAATAAATATTAAATAGTGGAATTTAGTCGGTAAAAGTTTTTTCTTTTCTTTAATTTCAGAGTTCGTATTCCACTAAGAGGCTTCAAAAACTTCAGACAATTGACATGTTTCTCACTTTTCTTGAATTTCATTGCAAATTTTAAAATTGCAAATTGTCATCACATACATACATACATACATACATACACACATACATACTTACATACATACATACATACATACATACATACATACATCACACACATCTCATATATTGAATACAATCAACATTTGATTGATATGTTTTGATTTCACACGTTTTAACGGTTTAATATACTGTGCTTAAATGTTAAAGTTTGAATAACTTTTGAATGAAGCGTCCGATTTTAAATAACTCGGTTTCGTTTGATAGATCTCAGCAGTAATTTTCGAATAATCATAAAATGTGTGATGTTTTTCATTAAATTAATGCTTATATGTTACATAAATATGTTTTAAATACTATTTTTTCACATTTCTTTATGTAACTTTCAAACTACTAGTCCAATCGTCATGAAATTTGGAAGTTAAGGGTTTGCAAGGCTCCTCTGTCATATGCAATATGCATTGCATTGTTCAAATCGGTTAAGAGACCTATGAGATAATGAAGTCCCATATTTTTCGTATTTTTATACATAACTTTTGAACTAAAAGTCCGATCAGTATGAAATTCAATAGCGACCAATGGGACACCTAGACCTTTCATTTGACACTAAGAACATTAAAATCGGTCCAGCCATCTCCGAGAAAAGTGAGTGAGATTAAAAGCGTCACACACACACACACACACACACACACACACACACACACACACACACACACACACACACACACACACACACACACACACACACACACACACACACACACACACACACACACACACACACACACACACACACACACACACACACACACACACACACACACACACACACACACACACACACACACACACACACACACACACACACACACACACACACACACACACACACACACACACACACACACACACACACACACACACACACACACACACACACACACACACACACACACACACACACACACACACACACACACACACACACACACACACACACACACACACACACACACACACACACACACACACACACACACACACACACACACACACACACACAATTAAAAATAGGGTATTTGTATTTATGAGTCGTTTTCACGGAATTCATTCCTTTCATGTCTCTATATAGAATTTCAATACGTATGGCTTGGATTTTCAGCGGTGGCCCAACTTGTACAACATGGCCCGACTATGCCAACATCTTGTCCAACATCCAACATTTTGTCTTTACGTAAATGCCCATTAACATAACGATGAGAAACAGAAGTAGTGATAAAATGCAGTCCTGTCTCACGCTAACAGTAACCCTTACGGGGTCGGACAAGACGCCGTCGTGTAAAACCTTGCACGAGAATGCCTCGTACTGAGCCTCGACGAGATGGACTAGCTTATCTGGAACTCCTCTACGCCTAAGTGCGCCCCAGATGTTTTCGTGGTTGAGTCGGTCGAACGCCTTTTCGAAGTCAACACCAGCAGAACACCAGCAGAAGAGAGTCCTGGAATTCGTTGACCTGCTCCAATATAATGCGGAGCGTTGTGATATGGTCTACACATGGTCGGTCAGCACGGAATCCAGATTGCTGCCGCCGGAGAGTAGCGTCGATCTTCTCCTGGATCCGGTTGAGGATTACCTTACAGAGTACTTTGGGAGTAATACAGAGCAACGTGATGCTATGCTAGTTACCGCATTCAGATAGGTCTCATTTCTTAGGGATTTTCGCGTTGTCCACCGGAAAAGTTGCGGTTTTCCATATATGCATCATCTGGGCTGACAAAGATGGGTCAGCTTTGAGCATTTCGGCTGAAATACATTCTATCCCTGGCGCTCTGTTGGATTTCATACTCTTGATGGCTGCTACAATTTCACCCAGCGATGGCACCTCCGAATTGACGCGATTAATTCGACGAACTGTAGGCGTCATACGCTGCTGGTTTTGTTGGGCTCTGACATTTGAAACTCGGAAGAGTTGTTCAAAATGTTCAGTCCATCGCTTAAGCTGTAATGTACGGTCCCCAAGTAGCACACTTTTGTCATTTCTGGTTGCGGCAACCTATTCATGACTGAATTTAGTCATTAATCGGTTACCACAACTAGTTTATAACAACTGTGCTAGTAGGGTCAGTCAGTTACTGACTAGCTTGGTCTTTTAGCGGAATCTTTGTATTTATCCTGGCACCCCTAAGGCGGCTAGAAATATCGTATAACAAACGGATATCAACATTGGCGGCGGCAGTTTCTCCATGTTCGGCTAGGGAGTTAGTCCAGGTTCTCTTGTTCCGCCTACAAGCACCTTTAACAACCCTCTCCAGTTCGGCGTATCGTTGACGGACAGCTGTTTTAGTCGATCTGGTCCGCGTTCGCTCAATGCCGGCTTTCGTCTCTCTGCGCTCGTCGATTTCCTCCAAATTTCATCCGAAATCCACTGCCTCCGCCCGCTGCGCGCTTTTCCGAGGGTTTCATCACTGGTCGTGATGAAGGTGTTCTTGTTGTCGGTCCATTGCTTTTCGACGGTTCCACCAGGTGGCAACTCCGAGGCTCGGGATTCAAGTTGTTCGACGCAGGCCCTTTTCACCTCAGAATTTTCTAATTGGCAGACATCGTAACGGCACCCGACTTTCTCCTCCCGTCGTTCGACACGTGCGACGCGCAAACGTATTTCAGCGATAACAAGATGATGGTCGTATGCGATATCAGCGCTACGTTTGTAGCGTACATCAAGAAGACTCCTTCGCCACTTTTGGCTGATGCAGATGTGGTCGATTTGGTTTTCCGTTCAGCCGTCGCGGGAAACCCACGTGACTTTATGATCTGGTCTATGGGGGAAGAGCGATCCACCAATGACCATATTGTTATTACCACAGAATTCTGTATACAGCTCCCCGTTTTCGCTCATCACTCCTAGGCCATGGCGTCCGATGACGCGTTCAAGTTTCGCGTTGTTTGAACCAATCTTCACGTTGAAGTCGCCCATGTGGATTTGGATTTCCCCCTTCGGGATTTTCTCAACCACGCTGTTCAGCTGGCTGTAAAAACTCTTTCTCCTGCAGGTCGGCAGCATTTGTTGGCGCATAGCACTGAATTGCTGTAAGGTTCCTTACCCGTGAATCTGAATCTGGCAACGATTATTCGCTCATTTATCGGTTCCCACATCATCAGGGCCGCATGTGCTCCTGGGCTTAGTAGGAATCCAACTCCTTTTTCTCGAGTAGCATTTTCACCTCGTATGCCAGAGTAGAGCAAGACTTACCCGGATGATGTCCTGTGTTCGCCTATACTCGGCCAGCGGTCCTCGCTCAGCCCCAGGATTTCAAGCTTCAGGCGGCCAGCTTCCCTTGTAAGTTGAGCCAGCCTTTTTATTTTCGAATTGTTAAGTGGGTATACTTGTACCCGATTGATCAGATTGCGTTGACTTTTTTGTTTGTAAATTGAGGTAGGGTCCAGCATCGAGGGATCCATAAGTGCCACGAATATTGAGTAAAAATCTATGCTAAATTAATTAATTTTCCATAAATCATTGCGTAAAAGCCAGCTCACGCCCTTTTAGGTCCGTTGTTAAAGTACAACAAGTATAGTTAAAGCGTAAGACTATTGAAATGCTAAAAAAAGAAAGGAAGACCTTATTGCCGTTCAATTGCTGCTTGACTTCCAGTTGTTCTATTCAGTGTTTCTCTTTGATCTAAGCTTCGATCCCACCAGGGACTTCCAACTCAGATATCATCGTTCGGGTATTCATTGTACAAGCCTTACTTTCGATCGTTTTTTGTTTACTACATAACGCTACAAACAGGTGACATACACATATGCACTCACGAACTAGCTGTATTACTTGTCATGCTTTGACCTAAAAACAACAACAAGTTGACAAGTTGAGCAGGTAGCCGCCTTTCAATATCTTGGTAGCCAAACAACGCCCGATGGTGGTACCAAGACTGATATAGTCACACGGATCAGGAAGGCCAGGGGTGCCTTTGCAGGTCTGCGAAACATTTGGCGCTCAAACCAGATCACTCTACGTACGAAAACCCGAATCTTTAATTCAAATGTTAAATCCGTACTGCTGTATACCTGCGAAACGTGGTGCGTCTCAGCGGAGACAACGCAAAAACTGCAGGTATTCATTAACCGGTGCCTGCGATACATCATTCGTGCCTGGTGGCCTGATAATTGGATATCCAATGAGGAACTCCATCGTCGGTGTCATCAACGGCCGATAGCCACAGAAATTCGTGAACGTAGGTGGAAGTGGATCGGACACACCTTGAGGAAAGGAGCGAACGAGGTTTGCAGAAGTCGTAGGCGAAATACGTATCTGTCGTGAATAAAATACACATAGTATAATTAAATTGGATAAGTTTTCTTATTTTTTATTTTTAGGTTTCGTATTCTACTAAGACGCTCCAAAAACTTCAGTCAACCATGCTTTGACCGTTGCAGCCACTAGATTCACCAGCTATTTAAATAGGGTAACGACACCAGTTTTCACCACTTTTATCGGCATAAAATTGGAAAACCCAGATTTACTGCCATATGGTTGCATATCGATGAGCACACAATAAACAGAAACATTTTTCCTATGTTTTCAGGAAAAAAATTAAGACAAAATGTTTGAAAATATAATTGTAAATGTAAAATTTGTGATGCATGTTCAAGCACCAGTTTTCGACCCCCAAGATCCAGTTTTCGCCACCCCCGGGCTCCAGTTTTCGCCACCCCTAGAAGCATCGTTTGCAGCATGTTCTAGTATGGAAATTCATATATATTTATGTAATTTTCAAAAACTAGAATCAGTTTTCAGTTCAATGAAGAAAAGAAAATGGAAATCCGTTGAGAAATAACCGAGATATGGCATTTTACTTGAAATCAGTAACAGTAGCGTCTATCTCTAATTTGGCACATGATCGAAATCGTATCAGCATGCGTGTCAAACTTCAAGATTTTACAATTTGCTGACACTGAAAGCCTTTCCAGGTTCACGGCTTTCTATGGCAACCTTGTAGCAGATTCGAAGTACCCCGGCGGAAGTGCTAATTTTAAAATATTTTCGAAATCATATCAATATGTGTGCCAAATTCTATGATTTTGATGTCTCGTAAAACCTTAAAGATCCACATCCATGAAGCTATAGTTTCAGTCATTCCAAAATGGCCATAAACAGTATTGGCAATGTTTTAGGAACTAATTTTCGGAAATGGCTACTTTTCATCAGTCGAATTCCAGTTCAAGAAATATAAACGTGCAGAAGCCGAAGAAATCTGTTTTTTTTTTTAAATAATTTCCGATATCCTCTAAATATTCAGGAAGAACCAGAAAATATACCTCGGCGAATGCAACCGGCTGGGCAATTGAATTTTTATCTAATTTATGAACTTGCTTGCTCAATTTATACATAACTCGACAAAAATAGCATTAATGAGTTCTTTTACATAAGAATGTATCTCTATCTTTAAGTCACAAATTAGGAGATCCAGCGGCGTATTCAAGCAGTATATCGCGGCTATTTTGCCCTTCGCAAAACGCTGCGGTTTAGAAGCATAAAGGGCTAAACAGAGTGCTGCGTCAACGAGTCCGTCAGCATTATTCTAACCATTTTTTCCATGGGTTTACTGTCAATTTGACGCTGACAGATGCGTTAACGCTGCATTCTATTTGGGCCTTAAGCCGCCGTACGTACGTGACAATTTTCAAACCCCCTATTAGACCGGTAGACTATGCTTACGGAAGACTTACGCAGCTTTGCGGACGACATTTGGCGGAGTACAAATTGAAAGTGAAGAGTAGCGGAGGTGTATGAATCAAGGGCAACAGACACTGCTTGGGGAAATTACCAACGTACATTTTGCGAAAGTCGGTAAGCTACAGTGAACCGGACACGTCGTAAGAAAACGGTTCTATACCACAACCCCACCGGCACCAGCACGGAGGGACACCGGCTGGGAAATGGGCGACAAGTTACCCAAGATTGAGTTGAACCACCCCGGCTGTAAACTGCTGATAACAACGAAGATCGTATAACCAGCCCCGTACATTTTCTTGTGCTTTAAACAGCTGGTTGTGAAATTTCAAACTTGAAAGTGTAGAACAAATTTTCTTCTGGGGAGTTTGAACCCCCAAACTTTCAAATGAATGCTTATGGGCCCTATGCTCACAGTCACTTCACCTCACCTAACTTCTTTCACTCTCTTGTCACCTCACCTAAAGTCACCTTACCTTACGGGCCCCATTTGATTTGTACAGGTGAGCGGAGTCACCCTGGTGACTGTGAGGATCGCAAATTGTCACCTCGCCTAAAAAATTTAGGTGAGGTGACTGTGAGAATAGGACCCTATATCTATTATTTTTTGACGTAGGACTACGTCTTACGGCAAGTTTTGAGATAGGGTGTCATTCCAAAAAATCAAAAAATGCGAGCGTCACGAAAAATGAAAGGTTTTGAGCGCTAATAGCTCAGCGGTTTTCCGATCGGTTTTCAATATTCTTACACCAATCGATCGGAAAATCTTCTAAGAATTGACCCAAATGAAGAAAAGTATGGATTCTTGATGTTGAACTATTGACAAATTGAAAATAATGAACCTATGTTTTACCAGAATTCTCGCTTCGTGATTGGTTGGAAGATTCTTTACGATGATCTTAACCTATACCAATTTGATATCTGTGCTTGGGAAGTAAGCCAAAACAAGTGACAAAGTTTCCTCATTTCAACAAGATTTCTTTACAGCGCGGTTCAACCTAGACCATTTTGATATCCTTGCTTGGGAAGTACGCCAGAGAGAGTGACCAAGCCCCGTCGTGCCAACAGATTTCTTACGAACGCGATTAAACCTAGTCCAATCTGATGTCTGTGTTAGGGAAGTGTGCCAGAAAAAATGACAAGTTCGTTGTCCCAACCGATCGCAAATTCTTTACTGCGTGAGGATTAAACCTCGGCGAATTTGATATCTGTGTTGGAAAAATGTACTACAGCTGTAATGTTCGGTTATAATACGGCTCTGTATGAATACGCATGCTTGCTGTTTCATTAGAAGTGTACTGAAAAGATGTGCTGTTGATAAAATAGGATTGAATTGGTAAAATCCCTTCAACGTGGGAAACCATGGATTATAAAAACAATCTTTAATTTCAGTAAAGTAGCAGGAAAGTAATAGTTTGTGTTGTTGATTTTGTTAAATGTTTTCAAATGCACAATCAATTGAGAATTGAACGTATGCAATGTTACTACTTTAATAAATGTTACATACAACGCATGTAGCATGTATATATGTTGCATACAGCATGTATACATGAAGCATCGAATGATTACAAGCATGAATACATGCTACTATCACTACAAAGAGACTTACGTAGTCCTGCGTCACCTATATATGCGGTCGTGTCTTGTACACAACCCCTCTGATTTTTTTTTTTAATTTTTTAATATTCATATTAAAATAATTTTTTCTTATCGTCCAGATAGCTAAATCACATAGCGTTTTTACGAGATAGGTAGAAATGGCGACAAATTAATTTTGTATCCATCCATCAAATATATATTTGTTAAACACAATTCGGTTTTCGGATGTTAAATTTGGAAAATAACCTCTACGAACTAAATTAGCGTCGTTAGGATGGAGTTTTCCCAATCAAATGAACATGGCGAAAATTGGTGCCTGTCCAGCACTCAGACCGAAATTCGCCAATGGCGAAAACTGGATCACCTGAATAAAATGGGAACCAGTTTTTGCCAGCTAGAATTTTCTAAAAATCCAGTAAATAACCAATAATTTAAGTGTTATTTACACGCAATCGCTGATATTAATAAATAAACGATTGGAAAAATCTTTAAGTTTTCTACTGTAACCACAAAATATAATGTTTATCCAAAAAAAAAAATTTCATCCATAGCTGTACAGCAGAGAAAAATCATCCCAATCTGAGAACACAAACTGAAAATAATGATAACTTAAGTTGTACACATATCAAGGTTTTGGAATCGTATTTTATTAGTAAAGTATATAATTTTGTTTAAATCAATGAATATGTTATGCCAATTATCATAGGCGAACTAGCAATAAAACACCTGTGATCCACTAGGGTGGCGAAAACTGTTTTCCGTTACCCTATACCTATTTCTACCAAAACCAGTCAAAATGACTGGTGTATAAGAAACGGTTGGTGAACGGCTAGATAATGCGCAACATAGACATTAGTGGTATTTAACGTCTTATCCAGCAACCCCTACCACCTCCTAGCAGACTTGTTATAAATACCGTCCGGTGTGGCACGACTGCTATCCATCCAGATACGCACGGCAACGGGTGCTTTTGATAATAGAACGCACTGGCGTTGCTACATATTGGCACGCTCCCCGACAACGCAAGAACCCGATCGAGGAGCTTCGTCTTCGGCTAGGTACCGATGAGCACAGTACCAACGACGGCTTGCATGGTTTCGTTCTTTGCTTTCTTTCTTATTCGTTCATTCGGTGTACGTGACTGAGTTGTCAGGACGTTTGGGCTCCTAAGTGCCGGCTGGTGTAAGCTAGCACGCTATCGCTCGCAAAGTAAAAGAACCTAAATAACTGCTTGGTGCGATACGGTAAAAACTTATGAACAGTAGCGGGTGCCTTCCACAATGCCGTGTTGGTGTTCCATATCAGCTGCTGCTGCTCAGTTAAAATTATCGGTTAGATCTTGTTAGACACAAGGGAAATTTTTGTTTGCGTCTGTCCTACGTCGTCGTTTTTTGGCCCGGGGCCGTCAGGAGCGCACCGAACACATATAATACTGTACCGAAAAGAACAAATCGACACTGAGGTGCGGTATCACATTAGTTCAAACGACAACAGGCAAAATACACCGAAACCGGGAGCGTGTGACTTATGAACGGAGAGGAATGTTATAGCACAGTTACCGGAGCGGTGCATGCTTTCACAAGTCTGCCTCCTAGTGCCAACCCTGGAGGAAACTAAGGTCATATACCGACTAGGAAGGAGATCCTGTGTTGTCTCGGTACTATAACATGGCTGCCGCATCACGAAGCTCGATAGCGTAGACCTTGTAAGGAAACTTTCCTTAATCTAAAATACTACCAAAAATCAAGCAAATTCGACTGGAAACATTCGGTATGGACAAAAGCGACGGATTAATTTCGAAGGTGGCGACAGGGTGCTGCTCGATCAGTTAGAACCCCAAAATTTCGGCATCGTGGCACTGCAGGAAATCTGTCGCAAAGTAATGATGGGTAGAATATAGGATCGCGTAGTGGACAGGAAGGCGATTGACAAAAGCATATGTATGTTGAAAATAAAAGGCCGCGCCGTTTCAACTAAACCATCATAAACGTGCATTGTCCACACGACGGCAGACCCGACGACCATAGATGCCATTTTCTGTCGTTGGCATAGATGCCAGAATCATAGATTTTTTCACACGCATAAATTTGGGACCCTATCATTTCCTCCGCAATATTTAATTTTTCTAGTTTTTTTTCTGTGATATACATAGTTTATGAAGTACTTTAATTATCAGACACATTGGTAGAACCAGAGCTCACACGAATTGACATAATTGGTGGGTCCTAAATTTATGCGTGTGAAAAAATCTGTGATTCTGGCATCTATGCTGACGACAGCTTCTCGCCACGGAGCATTAAGAGCGTCATCGTGGAAATAAACGCTCAGATCGGCAGAGAAGCAACGTATGTATAGACTGGTGATCGGGCCTCATAGTCTGCACATTGACACGAACGATAACGCCCAGCGATGCATCAACTTTGCAGCTTCCCGAGGCCTAGCGATCAGAAGCACTTGCTTTCCCCACAAAGATATCCACACAGCCACCTGGAGATCACCTGCCCAACGAACATTGAACCAAATCGACCGTATTCTCAACGATGATCGGTTTTTCATGAACATCACCAATGAACGCTCCCTACGCGGTGCGGATATTGACTCTGACCATTACATAGTAGCAGTACATGTGCACTCAAAACTATCGACGGCTTATTATTATAAATGAGCATTTTGCTTGCACACTAACACCCTCTGTTATGAATGTTGCGGAGTAGCTTGCATTTGCAGGGTTTTATACTGTAGGTTTTTTACATTTGCAGGGTTTTATACTGTAGGTTTTTCAAATTTGTATGGTTTTATACTGGAAACTCGAAGCAACACTCGAGCGCCGCGGTGTGGCCATGTTGCGAAACATGCTGTTTTGAAAACTAAGTGGTTTTTGAATGGACGATGGAATTAACGCGAGTGTATCGTCTGTTTGTCTGTACTAGCACCCTTTGTTAACACCCTTTGTTACGGAGTAGCTTGCATTTGCAGGGTTTTATGATGCAGGGTTTTTACATTTGTATGGTTTTACACTAAAAACTCTAAGCAACACTCGCGCGCAGCGGTGTGGCCATGCTGCGATATATGCTTTTTTGAAAAATGAGTGGTTTTTTATTGGACGATGGAATTAACGCGAGTGTCTCGTCTGTTTGTCTGTGCTATTACTTTAGGTTTAGGTTATTTCAGTTGCATTCAGGTTTATTATGTAACCTAAAATAACAAAACTATTAGTGTACCTTTTGCACTTCAAATTATTTTGCATAGTTCTACGCCAACAAAGCAGCTGTATCTATAATACATTTTTCTATTTTAAGGTTCAAAGTAAAAACAACGTTTCTAATATTATCTTTGTGTTATCGTTTCTTTCTAGAGTCGGTTTTTGGAAGATGCATCCATAATGTGTAATTCTTGGTCGCCGAGGCATAATGTAAGTTATTGCGATTATTTTCTAAAATTTGTCTTTCGTCAGTTTAGCTATGCGCCTAACAGTTGCGCGTAGCTCTGTTCTGGTTGCTCACAGTCAAAGTATCTCTTTTACACTCACACGAAATCTCGTAAGAAATTGTCAACGCAAGAGTGATGAGAAAAGCAACAATATTTCTCTCTCGTTCATGAACTGAAAGCTACCCTAGCTTGCTCCCTGTTTGTCCGTTCAATCATGAACATATTTTTTACAAACGCAATCAGCATTTAAATTTTATCATTTTCGGTGAACGTAAGACAGTGAACCTGTGTTGGTTATAATTCTATACGTAATAGAACAAAACAAATGTTATCTAAACTGTTCGTTCCCCAGTCACGAAAGGGTTCCCGTGAAAGCGATCTCAACACGCATCAATCCTTGAACGGTCAATCTCATCTCATCATGATCATCCGATGACGATCGATCGGTCGCTGCTATGAGACAGGCAGATCTATTGATCCAGTTAATTTAGTTCACTCGAGACCACGCAACGGTCAATAGGTATATTTTGTCGTCACACTAATACCATAGACAAACAGACTCTAATAACTCTTGGAAGAAAAATCAACAAAAATTATCGTACCTCATATTTAGCCTGAACACCATCTATGATCGACATTCCCAAATATTAAATAACAACATGGGTATTCCTCGAAGTTGCAAGTATTTTTTATGGGGAATTCCCCTTCTTTCGTCAAAAAGCGCCACTTTGACCAAAACAGAATCATTCTCAACTAAGCCCAAATTTGAAATGACGGTTTAATCGGTACGAAGAATGGAAAACGAGTGTTATGTCTGTTTGTCTGTGAATTATCTAGGTTATTATTAAATAAACTAGGGTAAGGGTACTATTATTCAACCTATGAAACCAACGCATAGCTAACAAAATGCAATATATCGTCCAAATGGCGCTGTTTTTTCGAAAATATGATCTATATATGGTATATAGTACAAATGGATGTAAATTCAATTAATATTTAAAAGGAAATAAGTGTACGATGTGTATTTTTCACTCATTTTCTCGTTTCAATTCAATATCCCATTGAGCTAATTTTCGACCCCTTGTTTTAGTTTTCGACCCTTGCGTGTTCCAATCTTCGACTCAAGTACAAAGGAATGCATTTTCAAAGCCGAGGATTGTTTAAATTGATGAATTTAATGCAAAAAAATAACTGCAACATTTCTGTAATATCACATTGGTATTATTTTTTTTAACCTTTTTGCCTTTCTACTATATAAATATATAGTATAAAGATGTAGAAATCACTTGGAAAACCGGAAATGTAAAGAAGGTCCTGCGGGCCGAATGTCATATACCATTCGACTCAGTTTCGAAAACTGAGCATTTTCTCTCTGTGTGTGTGTGTGTGTGTGTGTGTGTGTGTGTGTGTGTGTGTGTGTGTGTGTGTGTGTGTGTGTGTGTGTGTGTGTGTGTGTGTGTGTGTGTGTGTGTGTGTGTGTGTGTGTGTGTGTGTGTGTGTGTGTGTGTGTGTGTGTGTGTGTGTGTGTGTGTGTGTGTGTGTGTGTGTGTGTGTGTGTGTGTGTGTGTGTGTGTGTGTGTGTGTGTGTGTGTGTGTGTGTGTGTGTGTGTGTGTGTGTGTGTGTGTGTGTGTGTGTGTGTGTGTGTGTGTGTGTGTGTGTGTGTGTGTGTGTGTGTGTGTGTGTGTGTGTGTGTGTGTGTGTGTGTGTGTGTGTGTGTGTGTGTGTGTGTGTGTGTGTGTGTGTGTGTGTGTGTGTGTGTGTGTGTGTGTGTGTGTGTGTGTGTGTGTGTGTGTGTGTGTGTGTGTGTGTGTGTGTGTGTGTGTGTGTGTGTGTGTGTGTGTGTGTGTGTGTGTGTGTGTGTGTGTGTGTGTGTGTGTGTGTGTGTGTGTGTGTGTGTGTGTGTGTGTGTGTGTGTGTGTGTGTGTGTGTGTGTGTGTGTGTGTGTGTGTGTGTGTGTGTGTGTGTGTGTGTGTGTGTGTGTGTGTGTGTGTGTGTGTGTGTGTGTGTGTGTGTGTGTGTGTGTGTGTGTGTGTGTGTGTGTGTGTGTGTGTGTGTGTGTGTGTGTGTGTGTGTGTGTGTGTGTGTGTGTGTGTGTGTGTGTGTGTGTGTGTGTGTGTAACGCTTTCAATCTCACGCACTTTTCTCAGAGATGGCTGGACCGATTTTAATGTTCTTAGTGTCAAATGAAAGGTCTAGGTGTCCCATAGGTCGCTATTGAATTTCATACTGAACTTTTTAGTTCAAAAGTTATGTAAAAAGTACGAAAAATATGGGACTTCATTATCTCATAGGTCCCTTAACCGATTTGAACAAAATTGATTGCATATGAAAGAGGAGCCTTGCAAACCTTCAACTTCCAAATTTTATGACGATTGGACTTGTAGTTTGAAAGTTACATAAAGAAATGTGAAAAAATAGTATTTAACCCTCTAACGGGCGACATCGTAAAAACGATGCTTGATCGCATCTAATGACTATTTTATCATGAAAGTACACACGAAAAAACCTTAAGTTCTGATTTTCATGCAAAAATAATCATCTGGAGGAGCGCCAGGTAAGAAAAAGTCCAATTTCTCTTTTTCCTTTTTCATGCCTAACGCTCTGCCCAGATATTTTTTCAATTCAGATATATTACAAAATTAAAATAATGCATGAAATTTACTCATAGAAAAACTTTTTAGGTCAATCATTTTGTTCTAGATGTCCTCAACAAAAGTAAAAAATCAGAGGGGTTGTGTACAAGACACGACCGCATATATAGGTAACGCAGGACTACGTAAGTCTCTTTGTAGTGATAGTAGCATGTATTCATACTTGTAAACATTCGATTCTTCATGTATACATGCAATATGCAATATATATACATGCTACATGCGTTGTATGTAACATTTATCAAAGTAGTAACATTGCATACGTTCAACTCTCAAAAGATTGTGCATTTGAAAACAATTTAACAAAATCAAGAACACCAACTATTACTTTCCAGCTACCTTACTGAAATTAAATATTGTTTTTATTATCCATGGTTTCCCACGTTGAAAGGATTTTACCAATTCAATCCTATTTTATCAACAGCACATCTTTTCACTACACTTCTAATGAAACGGCAAACATGCGTATTCATACAAAGCCGTATTATAACCGAACACTACAGCTGTAGCACATTTTTCCAACACAGATATCAAATTCGCCGAGGTTTAATCGTCACGCAGTAAAGAATTTGCGATCGGTTGGGACAACGAGCTTATGTCATTTTTTCTGGCACATTTCCCTAACACAGACATCAGATTGGACTAGGTTTAATCGCGTTCGTAAGAAATCTGTTGGTACGAGGGGGCTTTGTCACTCTCTCTGGCGTACTTTCCAAGCAAGGACATCAAAACGGTCTAGGTTGAACCGCGGTGTTAAAAAATCTTGTTGAAATGAGGAAACTTTGTCACTTGTTTTGGCTTACCTCCCACAGATATCAAATTGATATAGGTTTGAATCATCGTAAAGAATCTTCACACCAATCACGAAGCGAAAATTCTGGTAAAACATAGGTTCATTATTTTCAATTTTTCAATAGTTCAACATCAAGAATCCATACTTTTCTTCATTTGGGTCAATTCTTAGAAGATTTTCCGATCGATTGGTGTAAGAATATTGAAAATCGGAAAACCGCTGAGCTATTAGTGCTCAAAACCTTTCATTTTTCGTGACGCTCGCATTTTTTGATTTTTTGGAATGACACCCTATCTCAAAACTTGCCGTAAGACGTAGTCCTACGTCAAAAGGAAAAATTCGCGCATTAATTATTTTCGGAATTTTTCGAAATTTTTGTTTTTGAAAGATGATAACTTTTGAATGCATGGTCAAAATGTTATGATATTAGTATCAAAATGTCAAGAAATCTGTTCAGAACACATTTTCGATATTGCCAGTTAAAAACAAATTTCGTATGCGGCTCTGGAGCTCCAAAAGCGAAGGCCGTCTACAGACGGTCTTACCCGTTAGAGGGTTAAAACATGTTTATGTAACATATAAGCATTAATTTAATGAAAAACATCACACATTTTATTATTATTTGAAAATCGCGTTATTTAAAATCGGACGGTTCATTCAAAAGTTATTCAAACTTTAACACTTAAGCACTGTATATTAAGGTGAAGGTCGTCAGAGGCCAGCTGGTTTTTTACTGATTTCAGTACTTGTTTTCACTATCGTTTTGTTCATGCTAAGTTGCTAGTAGTAGGTAATAATCTGTTATGAAAAATTATGAAACGTAAAAACGCGTATCTATTTTTGCTGTTGAGCTAGATCCGACAGTAATTCTATCACATAAAATGTTGTTTACGGTGAATTTTATTATCAGAGAATTTTATAAGTATATTTTCGACACTTAATTTAATAGTGAAAATTATTGGCCAATTTCACGCTCAGCGTAAATATGGCATCACTCCCGTTTCCTTGGTAACATATCAACAACGACGGTCGCGGATTCGGAATTGCAATCGAAACGAAGTAAAGTTTTTCATATCAGTTCAAGTGAACAGTTTGGGCAAAATCATTATAATATCTTACCAGATAACTGTTCGGGTGGTAAATTCAAGTTTTCTGTGTTTCAAGTTAAGTTTCGCGAGTGATGTGACGAATGGAACAGCCGAAAAAACTTAAAGAAAAATCGACGGCGAAAAAATGAAAATATGGTGATGAATTTTTATTGGGCAGAAATCTCAGTATTTAGTGTAAGTTATGCCCCAAAAAGCAGTAGAACCTATAGAATGCAATGTTTAGTGCTTCGAGTTGCAAGATCTGATTACGGCTAGCAGGTTAGTTGAACTAATTTTATTTTTTTGTGATGGTTTCCCGAGTCTATGGGAGCATGTTGATACACTGAAGAACGGGAGGGAAGGGTGTTATTCGTTATGTATGTATGTATGTATGTATGTATGTATGTATGTATGTATGTATATATGTATGTATGTATGTATGTATGTATGTATGTATGTATGTATGTATGTATGTATGTATGTATGTATGTATGTATGTATGTATGTATGTATGTATGTATGTATGTATGTATGTATGTATGTATGTATGTATGTATGTATGTATGTATGTATGTATGTATGTATGTATGTATGTATGTATGTATGTATGTATGTATGTATGTATGTATGTATGTATGTATGTATGTATGTATGTATGTATGTATGTATGTATGTATGTATGTATGTATGTATGTATGTATGTATGTATGTATGTATGTATGTATGTATGTATGTATGTATGTATGTATGTATGTATGTATGTATGTATGTATGTGTGTATGTGATGACAATTTGCAATTTTTAAATTTGCATTGAAATTCAAGAAAAGTGAGAAACATGTCAATTGTCTGAAGTTTAGGTGACATAGGACCACGTAAGTCTCTTTGTAGCGATAGTAGGATGTATTCATGTATGTAATAACACGATTCTTCATGTTTACAAGCTACATACGTAACGTTTATCAAAGTAGAAACATTGTATACATTCAATCCCCAACCGATTTTGGAGTTATATCCATGAATTGATTGAATCTATTTTATTAAAACGAAACCAAGTCAGTAACTAAACCAAACAGTAAATAAACTATTGTGATCTGTTTCTACGTTAAATAGTGCTTTTCCTCTGGTAATCGGTAGACGGTACGCGCGAGTTTGCAAAAATATGAAAATTTTTCACAACTTTTCTGCGGCATACAAAAGAACACTGATAAAGCATTTACAGCATGTAGACGTTTTGGAAGTCGCAGAAAATGTCGCCCGTAACCAGAATACTTATTTCCGTCATTTGTTGGTCGTCCGCAATGGCGAAAAATTCAACTTTTTCCTCGTTGCCTGTGTTATTATGGTATTGACTGGGCAAGAAAATATAATAAACTCTTCAATCGTTGTGTGGCCCTTGAAAGGACCGATTGTTTGATTATCATAACTCCAGCTTGCAATAAACTTGCACTAACGCACTTAACGTAATTCTCTGTTCGGTAAATTTGAGTACCGATAACCGTTAACCCGGCACGGCTTGTTGCAACGGACCAGCCGGAAAGCTTCAGCAGCTATGCGATTAACGAAGGCGTTCGTTTATGGTCCTGAATCACGATGAAATACCACTCCAAGTGGCCAGCTGCAAGTGACGTGGGATGCTTCTGGTCGTTTTGTTGTCGCATGCAGCATATTTCCTGCCAATTCCAGAAACTCAGCAGCCAGATATTCCTTCACGGCAGCGAAATGAGTGCTCCACACCTCGCTTGGTGAATTTGCATGTCTTCGTTGCTTTATCCGTGGGAAGCAGCAACAGCTGAAGCTCAACCATTTTCGATCGGATTCTATAGGGGGTAAATTAAATATAATCATAAGGAAGCTTAACCCTTAGCTTATATCGTATATATTTCTGTCATCCGTGCTAGGGAAGCACTAACGAGGGAAGGCAAAAATATGAAAATAATTCAATTTTTCAATGACGCGCATTGAAAATCAATAGTTTTCTGTATTTTCAATATTTTCTGTCGATTTTCCGATCAATTGATGTAAATATCTTGGAAATCTATTGAAAATTGACTGAATTATAAACCGAAGCGTAAAAACGCGTTTCTACTTTGATGACGTCATTTCCAACAACCAATCACGAAGCGAGAATTCTGATAAAACATAGGTTCATTATTCTCAATTTTTCAATAGTTCAACATCAAGCATCCATTCTTTTCTTCATTTGGGTCAATTCTTAGAAGATTTTCCGATCGATTGGTGTAAGAATATTGAAAATCGATCGGAAAACCGCTGAGCTATTAGCGCTCAAAACCTATCATTTTTCGTGACGCTCGCATTTTTCGATTTTTTTGAATAACACCCTATCTCAAAACTTGCCGTAAGACGTAGTCCTACGTCAAAACTTTTACAGACTAAATTCCACTATTTAATATTTATTCGCGACAGATACGTATACGCTTTGAAATAAGACACTGATGAAGCCTGCACGTCGTAGGCGAACTACGTATCTGTTGCAAATAAATATTAAATAGTGGGATTCAATCGAAAAGTTTTTTCTTTTCTTTGATTTCACATTTCAATTGTCATTTTCTTCACTTGCTGTTACTCACAATTGTACAAGAAAAGCAAAAAGCGAAGAAAAGCAGTTAATTTAAGCATGTAGGTATAGTGGTGTATAGGATTAAAAATACTAGTGAGTTGATTTTTCCGAATAAATTTATACAAATTTCAAACTAATTTTGCGCATCAATAGATGCTCTTTCCAATCAATAGATACTAGAGCTTAGTAATTTTGTAAGATTTGTTTTCGTTAGTGACATTTTAAAGGACAGATGTCCTTATGTCATGTATCATGTTTTAATAGATAAATCAAAAATGACAAGCACTGGAAATCACATTTCCCATACTCAAGCATGTTTATGGCGCAGCTTTTGCACTATTTTTCGACCTCATCTTGTTTTCCTAACCCTCCAACATTGTAAAAACGATGCGATCAAGCTAATAACTATCTTTTCATGAAAGTATATTCAAAAGAAGCTTAAAATTTGATTTTCATGCAAAAATAATTATCTGAAGGAGCGATCCGATATATTGCAAAATTGAAGCCAAGCAAACTAATAGTAAAATTTTGAGATCAACCATTTTGTTTCGCTTTTTCTTCAAAAGCGAAATATAATAATAATTTTTCTGAACTCTTGTTTTTCAAAGATGCTAACTTTTGAACGCATGGTATTAATATCAAAATATCAAAAAATCTGCTATGAACACATATTTCATATTGTCAATTCAAAACAAGTTTCGTATGTGGCTCCGAATCAGGGGCATGCGATGGGTGCCATGTTTTTGTTGCCAACATCTCAGCACATTTCGACAAGGTTGGCAGCAAATTTACCTGTCAGACGGGCGCTTTTCCTGCAATAGCGCCCTTCGTTAAGTCGACTGTCAAACACCGTTCGTTAAGATAGGGATAGCACCCCGCTGCTCCGAATCCCCAAAGTTAAAGCCGTCTGTAGACCCGTTAAAGGATTAATTTCTAATTTTCTATATATATTCATTCAAGTCTGAAAAAAATTAACTTTTGTGTTTATATTATTTTTCTATAAATCACGTAAATATTATAAAACTAAATAAGGTGTTCATGAAGTAACTTAAATGACGCTTACAAGCATTTACGCTACCAAGGAAAGAAAATATAATTATTCTACGCAATATGTTGTGAATTTTACTGGCAAATAAGGATTTTGAGGAATACGGAACGGATATTTAAAAATATAGTTAAGTTATTTGTAGATGTTCCTGAGAAATTAAATAAGGATTATTGTGGCAGTAGAAAGGCTAGGTCACGCCGCTACGTGGATAAATTCGTGTTTTTGTAGACTATTTCAATTACCCTTTTCCTATCTCCTTTGAATGAATAGATGGAAAATGTTTGATATGCAATTCCGGAAAACGCCTGAAATCATACAATTACTTTCAGGTCTGGTTACTTTCCACTTCCATGGCTTTTGAACGATGGGTCGAAAAATGAAACAAGCCTCTTTGAAAGCATACAGCAGGTTGTTTCGACCGGTCGAAATCTAGAACACAAACAGTTTCGCGTTTGAATTTTCGTACTTTTTTAAACGTCTTTAAATTACATCATGAAAAACAAATGTGCACTGCAACAAAAGTAAATTGGACAGAAATATTGCCTTTTCTTTGTGTAATAACATATTGCATGAATTCAGTGTCCTAATATACACAATTTATGGATATTTTGATTCCGTATCTGTTTTCACTAGACGAAAAGAAAACACTCGAACTCCAGTCGCAGTTTAAAAAACTTGATTGTTTGGACGTACAGACGCAAAATTTGATGGGTTATTGCAAAATTTCTAGCAAAATAACAACCTTGACAATATCCTAAATAATAGCTTTTCTCTACCTTTTTCTTGGGAATCTATTTGATGAATGTTTCAGCAGTGGTGCGAAAACTTGCACAGGGTCGAAAACTAGATCCATTACCCTAGTTAAAGTATATGTTTTCGGTTAAATATATCGTTCGTTTAAATGGACCCGTTCTAGTTTGTTTCCTGGTCGAAAGTATACGAAATCGATCTTAGTGCTTAAGGAACCGCACTTCGAATACTGAAGGAGCCGCACTTCGAGTGATTTAAGGAATCGCAGACGTACCGTGACCGCACATAATCGCGATCAGCTCCTAATTCCGATCACTCAACCTGAATAGTCAATTTTTAGAAAATTAAACCAAAATCTGCAGTAAATGAGCATGCTCAGTTATTGTGTTATGTGTTTATGTGTCAGTTCTTGAAAAATGACTGCCTTTGGAGCACCATGCACTTCACAATAAATTAAATTCGACAGGCAGTAGCAAAAAATGCCACCAAAATGTATTTTGTTAGCCGAAGTGCTAAGGATACGATCAAATTTGCTAAGATCATAGCAGCGTGGAAACATATTACCTTCTGCGGTATTCTATGATAACATGTAGATACAAGCATATATAACCGTTCTATATCAAATTTGGCTGAAAATATGCTGAATTTGCGGAATTTATTCCATTAAAGTGATTGATCGGAATTATGAACTTAACATTTTCTTCTGCTTTTAATTCCGATCACTATAACAAAGTTACAAACTCGCAAAATGCATGCTAACTAAGTTGCTATTTGGATTTTACGATTATTCGCGACATGATAACATGGTAGGATTTTTTAAATATTTTAACGTAGAACTACGTCTTACGGCAGGATGTCAATCCAAAATTTTAAGTCAAGCCAGCGCACAGTGGGACCATTCTGGAAAAAGGCGGTCAAAAGTCTTTTCTCGCTTTTCCTGACGTTTTTGATCTTAGGTGTCTTAGGAGAAGTTTCATAAAAAAGTATTCTGCATCTAATGGCATTTCCATATAATTAGATATTAAAGTGATAACAAATTTGAAAAAATTAATTTTTTATAGAAACTAGATAGCATGGTCATGTGTTCGGCAAAGTTGTAGAACTTTGAATTTCATTAAACTTTGCCGAAGATACTAAGTATCTGCATCATATGGTTTGCGAGATATAATTGACTTTCTGTCGTGACCCCCTTAAAATCAGTTTTGCCTTTCTACTATATAAATATACTAGCTGACCCGACAAACTTCGTATTGCCACAAATTAACCTGTGTTGTACATAAATCATGAATCTCGGATGATCTTTGTCACAATCTCGAGTTTTGCAAGCGACCCAGTGGGCGGCGCTTCCGACGGCGGGTCACCGGCAACACTCGCGACCGTCTCGTCCTGAATGATCTAGTGTTACTATAGATAGTTTTTGTGGTCTTGTATTGACTAATGTTTTATGGAAGAGTCTCGAATTTCTCGAGTTCGATTAGTTTTTGAGTTTCGCAAAAATTTCTGTTTTATTTGTATGAGAGTCCATATCCCCCTACCACAGGGGTGAGAGGTCTCTAACTACCGTAAAATAAATTCAAGACTCCAAAATCTCCCACATGCCAAATTTGGTTCCATTTGCTTGATTAGTTCTCAAGTTATAAGGAAATTTGAATTTCATTTGTATGGGAGCTCCCCTCTTAAAAGGGGAAGGGGTCGTAATTCACCATAGAAAAAAATTCTGCCATCTAAAACTCCCACATGCTAAATTTGGTTCCATTTGATTGATTAGTTCTCGAGATAAGAGGATCATTTGTATAGGAGCCCACCCCCCTCTTAAAGTGGGGAAATCCATAGAAAATATACCAAAGAAAATATTCTTGCCTACAAAATCACCCACATGATAAATTTGGTTCCATTTGCTTGATTAGTTCTAGAGTTATGAGGAAATTTTTATTTCGTTTGTATGAGAGCCCCCCCCCCTCTTAAAAAGGAAAGAAGTCCTAATTCATCATAGAAAAAATGGTTGCCTCTAAAACACCCACATGTCAAATATGGTTCCATTTGCTTGATTAGCTTGATCGAATTATGAGGAAATTTGTATTTCATTTGTGTAGAAGCACCCCCTCTTAAAGTTGGGAGGGGTCCTAATTCACCATAGAAAATATTTTTGCCTCCAGAAACCTCTACATGCCAAATTTGGTTCTATTTGCTTGATTAGTTCTCGAGTTATGAGGAAATTTGTATTTCATTTGTATAGGAGCCCCCCCCTCCTAAAGTGAGGAAGGGTCCCAGTTCATCATAGAAAAAATTTTTGTCTCCAAAAACACCCACGTGTCAAATTTGGTTCCATTTGCTTGATTAGTTCTCGAGTTATGAGGAAATTTGTATTTCGTTTGTATAGGAGCCCCCTCTCTTAAAGTAGGGAGGGGTTTTAATTCACCATAGAAAATATTCATGCCCTAGAAAACTTTCACATGCCAAATTTGGTTCCATTTGCTTGATTAATTCTCGAGTTATGAGGAAATTTGCATTTCATTTGTATAGGAGTCCCCCTTTCTAAAGTGGGGAGGGGTCCCAATTCATCATAGAAAAAAAATTTGTCTCCAAAAACACCCACGTGCCAAATTTGGTTCTATTTGCTTGATAGGTTCTCGAGTTATGAGGAAATTTGTATTTCATTTGTATAGGAGCCCCCCCTCTTAAAGTGGGGAGGGGTTCTTATTCACCATATAAAATATTCTCGCCCTCGAAAACTTTCACATGCCAACTTTGGTTCCATTTGCTTGATTAATTCTCGAGTTATGA